>NC_088213.1:21216840-21221840 GCF_036934945.1 Oncorhynchus masou masou | reverse complement strand
GGAGAGAGAGAGAGAGAGAGATATATATATATGTGATGTGGGGGATTGGATGGAGAGAGAGAGAGATATATATATATATATATATATATATATGTGGGGGATTGGATGGAGAGAGAGAGAGATATATATATATATGTGGGGGATTGGATGGAGAGAGAGAGAGAGAGAGAGAGATATTTATATGTGGGGGATTGGATGGAGAGAGAGAGAGAGAGATATTTATATGTGGGGGATTGGATGGAGAGAGAGAGAGAGAGAGAGATATATATATATATATGTGGGGGATTGGATGGAGAGAGAGAGATATGTATATATATATATATATATATGTGGGGGATTGGATGGAGAGAGTGAGAGAGAGATATATATATATACGTGGGGGATTGGATGGAGAGAGAGAGAGAGATATATATATGTGGGGATTGGATGGAGAGATATATATATATATATATATATACATATATATGTGGGGGATTGGATGGAGAGAGAGAGAGATATATATATATATATATATACATATGTGGGTGATTGGATAGAGAGAGAGAGAGAGATATATATATATATATATATATATATATATATATGGGGGATTGGATAGAGAGAGAGAGAGAGATATATATATATATATATATACATATGTGGGGATTGGATGGAGAGAGAGAGAGAGTTATATATATGTGGGGGATTGGATGGAGAGAGAGAGAGAGATATATATATATATATATGTGGGGGATTGGATGGAGAGAGAGAGAGATATATATATGTGGGGGATTGGAGAGAGAGAGAGAGATATATATATATATATGTGGGGGATTGGATGGAGAGAGAGATATATATATATATATATGTGGGGGATTGGATGGAGAGAGAGAGAGAGAGAGAGAGATATATATATATATATATATGTGGGGGATTGGATGGAGAGAGAGAGATATATGTATATATGTGGGGGATTGGATGGAGAGAGGGAGAGGGAGATATGTATATATGTGGGGGATTGGATGGAGAGAGAGAGATCTGTATATATGTGGGGGATTGGATGGAGAGAGGAGATATGTATATATGTGGGGGATTGGATGGAGAGAGAGAGAGAGATATGTATATATGTGGGGGATTGGATGGAGAGAGAGAGAGAGAGAGATATGGGGGGATTGGATGGAGAGAGAGAGATATATATATATAATATATGTGGGGGATTGGATGGAGAGAGAGAGAGTTATATATATGTGGGGGATTGGATGGAGAGAGAGAGAGAGATATATATATATATGTGGGGGATTGGATGGAGAGAGAGAGAGAGAGATATATATATATATATATATATATGTGGGGGGATTGGATGGAGAGAGAGAGAGTTATATATATGTGGGGGATTGGATGGAGAGAGAGAGAGATATATATATATATATGTGGTGGATTGGATGGAGAGAGAAGAGAGATATATATATATATATGTGGGGGATTGGATGGAGAGAGAGAGAGAGAGAGAGAGAGATATATATATATATATGTGTGGGGGATTGGATGGAGAGAGAGAGAGTTATATATATGTGGGGGATTGGATGAAGAGAGAGAGAGATATATATATATATATGTGGTGGATTGGATGGAGAGAGAAAGAGAGAGATATATGTGGGGGATTGAATGGAGAGAGAGAGATATGTATATGTATATATATATATATATATATATGTGGGGGATTGGATGGA
Source organism: Oncorhynchus masou masou (assembly GCF_036934945.1). Taxonomy (NCBI): domain Eukaryota; kingdom Metazoa; phylum Chordata; class Actinopteri; order Salmoniformes; family Salmonidae; genus Oncorhynchus; species Oncorhynchus masou. Next base: position 21,220,131 of record NC_088213.1, on the reverse strand, counting down.
GAGAGAGAGAGAGAGAGATATATATATATATGTGGGGGTTGGATGGAGAGAGAGAGAGATATATATACGTGGGGGATTGGATGGAGAGAGAGAGAGAGAGAGAGATATATATGTGGGGGATTGGATGGAGAGAGAGATATATATATATATATATATATATATATGTGGGGGATTGGATGGAGAGAGAGAGAGAGATATGTATATATGTGAGGGATTGGATGGAGAGAGAGAGATATATATATATATGTATATGTGGAGGATTGGATGGAGAGAGATATATATATATATATATATATATATATGTGGGGGATTGGATGGAGAGAGAGAGAGATATATATATATATATGTGGGGGATTGGATGGAGAGAGAGAGAGAGATATATATATGTGGGGGATTGGATGGAGAGAGAGAGAGATATATATATGTGGGGGATTGGATGGAGAGAGAGATATATATATGTGTGGGGGATTGGATGGAGAGAGAGAGATATATATATGTGGGGGATTGGATGGAGAGAGAGATATATATATGTGGGGGATTGGATGGAGAGAGAGAGATATATATATGTGGGGGATTGGATGGAGAGGAGAGAGAGAGATATATGGGGGATTGGATGGAGAGAGAGATATATGTGGGGGATTGGATGGAGAGAGATATATGTGGGGGATTGGATGGAGAGAGAGATATATGTGGGGGATTTGATGGAGAGAGAGATATATATGTGGGGATTTGATGGAGAGAGAGAGATATATGTGGGGGATTGGATGGAGAGAGAGAGAGATGTATATATGTGGGCGATTGGATGGAGAGAGAGAGAGAGATATGTAAATATGTGGGGGATTGGATGGGGAGAGAGAGAGAGATATGTGCGGGATTGGATGGGGAGAGAGAGAGAGAGAGAGAGAGATATATATATATATATGTGGGGGATTGGATAGAGAGAGAGATATATATATATATGTGGGGGATTGGATGGAGAGAGAGAGAGAGATATATATATATATGTGGGGGATTGGATGGAGAGAGAGATATATATATATATATATGTGGGGGATTGGATGGAGAGAGAGAGAGAGATATATATATATATATGTGGGGGATTGGATGGAGAGAGAGAGAGTGAGATATATATGTGGGGGATTGGATGGAGAGAGAGATATATATATATATATGTGGGGGATTGGATGGAGAGAGATATATATATATGTGGGGGATTGGATGGAGAGAGAGAGAGAGATAGATATGTGGGGGATTGGATGGAGAGAGAGAGAGATAGATATGTGGGGGATTGGATAGAGAGAGAGAGAGATAAATATGTGGGGGATTGGATGGAGAGAGAAAGAGACATGAGACTGACTGTGTTAGTGGGTGTGATGGTAAGTGGGTGGGGCTGAGGTATTGTGGCTCTCTCTGCAGCCTATGGAGTGTGTCACACCCTTTTATACTGAATCAGAGACGTGCTTCCAAGGCGTTGCCCTTGTGAATACTATAGCAGAGCTCGTCTGATTTTATTTAAACATGTATTACTGAACATCAATTACATGTGAAAATAAACCTCCTTATGTTTTGCAAATGGTTGGTCACAAATGCCTCTATTTTAAAATCCAATATCATAATGTCCAATAATATATTAATCTGTCGATGAGTAGATTTTCTAAACTGCATCTCATGATCTTAATAATAATGTTTAACACATAATAATTCATGCATTTCAAATTCGTGATAATGTATGATGAAATGTCCACTAAGTGCCATAATTGGATGATGTGTGTGTGTGTGTGTGTGTGTGGGAAGAGAAAAGAAGAGGAGAGGATGGGAGGAGAGGATGGGAGGAGAGGAAAGATGAGATGAGAAGATGGAAGGAGAGGATAGATGAGAAGATGGAAGGAGAGGAGAGGATATATGGAGAAGATGGGAGGAGAGGATAGTTGGAGAGGAGGGTTAGATGATGGGTGGAGAGGAAAGATAGAGAGGAGGGTTAGATAATGGGAGGAGAGGATAGATGGAGAGGAGGGTTAGATGATGGGAGGAGAGGATAGTTGGAGAGGAGGGTTAGATGATGGGAGGAGAGGAAAGATAGAGAGGAGGGTTAGATAATGGGAGGAGAGGATAGATGGAGAGGAGATTAGATGATGGGAGGAGAGGATAGTTGGAGAGGAGGGTTAGATGATGGGAGGAGAGGATAGATGGAGAGGAGGGTAAGATGATGGGAGGAGAGGATAGGTGGAGTGAAGGGTTAGATGATGGGAGGAGAGGATAGATGGAGAGGAGGGTAAGATGATGGGAGGAGAGGATAGATGGAGAGGAGGGTTAGATGATGGGAGGAGAGGATAGGTGGAGTGAAGGGTTAGATGATGGGAGGAGAGGATAGATGGAGAGGAGGGTAAGATGATGGGAGCAGAGGATAGATGGAGAGGAGGGTTAGATGATGGGAGGAGAGGATAGATGGAGAGGAGGGTAAGATCTTGGGAGGAGAGGATAGGTGGAGAGGAGGGTTAGATGATGGGAGGAGAGGATAGGTGGAGTGAAGGCTTAGATGATGGGAGGAGAGGGTAGATGGTGAGGAGGGTTAGATGATGGGAGGAGAGGATAGGTGGAGAGGAGGGTTAGATGATGGGAGGAGAGGATAGATGGAGGAAGGGTTAGATGATGGGAGGAGATGGAGAGGAGGGTTAGATGATGGGAGGAGAGGAGAGATGAGAAGATGGAAGGAGAGGATAGATGGAGAAGATGAAAGGAGAGGAGAGGATATATGGAGAAGATGGGAGGAGAGGATAGTTGGAGAGGAGGGTTAGATGATGTGAGGAGAGGAAAGATAGAGAGGAGGAGAGGATAGATGGAGAGGAGGGTAAGATGATGGGAGGAGAGGATAGGTGGAGAGGAGGGTTAGATGATGGGAGGAGAGGATAGATGGAGAGGAGAGGATAGATGGAGTGAAGGGTTAGATGATGGGAGGAGAGGATAGATGGAGAGGAGGTTAGATGATGGGAGGAGAGGATAGATGGAGAGGAGGGTTAGATGATGGGAGGAGAGGATAGATGGAGAGGAGGGTTAGATGATGGGAGGAGAGGATAGATGGAGAGGAGAGGATAGATGGAGTGGAGGGTTAGATGATGGGAGGAGAGGATAGATGGAGAGGAGGTTAGATGATGGGAGGAGAGGATAGGTGGAATGAAGAGTTAGATGATGGGAGGAGAGGATAGATGGAGAGGAGGGTTAGATGATGGGAGGAGAGGATAGATGGAGAGGAGGGTTAGATGATGGGAGGAGAGGATAGATGGAGTGAAGGGT
>NC_088213.1:21089340-21209340 GCF_036934945.1 Oncorhynchus masou masou | reverse complement strand
TACACTTGACACCAGACGTCAAGGGGCATGATATTACACTGATCATCATGTTCCCCATCAATTGAATTCATGTGGTGATGGACAGAGAGCAGTCGGGCTGTGACTCAGGGTGTGTGAAAGAGAGGGAGGGCGAAAGGGAGAGACACCAAGAGAGAGAGACCGAGAGAGAGCGGGAGGGGGGAGATAGAGAGGGGGAGTGGGAGAGAGAGAGAGAGAGAGAGAGAGTGAGAGAGAGAGAGAGAGAGAGTGAGAGAGAGAGAGACCTGGAGAAGAGTCCCCTAAGCAAGCTGGTCCTGGGGTTCTGTTCACAAACACAAACACACCCCACAGAGCCCCAGGACAGCAACACAATTATACCCAACCAAATCATGAGAAAACAAAAATATAATTACTGGACACATTGGAAAGAATTAACAAAAAACAGCAAACTAGAATGCTATTTGGCCTTAAACAGAGAGTACACAGTGGCTGAATACCTGACCACTGTGACTGACCCAAACTTAAGGAAATCTTTGACTATGTACAGACTCAGCAAGCATAGCCTTGCTATTGAGAAAGGCTGCCGTAGGCAGACATGGAGAAGCAATTGTCTTCATCATTACTTATTTTTGTAAGAAGTGTTGCTGAATGAAAGGAAGTGTACCACACCAGACATACCACCAGAGGTATCTTCACAGTCTCCAAGTTCAGAACAGACTATGGGAGGTGCACACAGTACAACATAGAGCCATGGCTACATGGATCTTTATTCCACATCAGGTAACACCTTAAAAATACACCTTATGGAACAGTGAGGACCGTGAAGAGACACACAGGCACAGACACACATACACATGATAAGACATGCACTCTACACAAACGTACACATGGATGTTGTATTGTAAATTGTATATAACTGTCTTAATGTTGATGGACTCCTGCCTTGGCAGCAGCTAATGGGTATCCTTAATAAATACAAATATAGGATTCACCAGTGAATTAGCTGTGACTGGGGTGTTCTAGATCAGCTCTGATAAGCAGTCAAATATATATTTAGACTTTCTGGTTCATTTAGGAAGCTAATCTTGACTATGGGTTGTTGTTTGTCAAGGTAATTATACCATTACAATTTTAAGTCTATATTTCTTGAAAAGATGGAGTTATTTCAGAATATTAAAGACAGCTGGCTGCCTCACTGATCCAGCTTTCTGGAACAGCCCTCATGTGACATCTGTCCCATCTGCTGATTGGCTAGGAAGCCATGTTAGTAATCAATCTGTGATTAGCTGTTTCGGTGAAAAATGTCTGCCATCTCTCTCTCTCATGCCCACAGATCATTGCCCATCTAATTTGATTATATAAAAATCTCTCCTGGGTCCCATAAAGATATTTGCATATGAAGTTTTCCTGAGGGAGAGAGAGGGAGAATGTTTCATTTGTCAAACCCTAACTTGCCGATTCGGATGTAGCATTTCATAAAGGGAAACTCAGCTGTTTAACATGAACGTTGAGTCACTGTATCACTCCCAGATTCCCAGATACATAGTGCTCTGTGGTTGAAGGCTCTCTTTCTGATCAAAGCTGAAACAGCCACAAGACTCAGAACAGACTACAGTTACAATATCCACTAAGTCAAAGTAGTCACAGTCAGAGCAGACTACAGTTACAATATCCACTAAGTCAAAGTAGTCACAGTCAGAGCAGACTACAGTTACAATATCCACTAAGTCAAAGTAGTCAGTCAGAGCAGACTACAGTTACAATATCCACTAAGTCAAAGTAGTCACAGTCAGAGCAGACTACAGTTACAATATCCACTAAGTCAAAGTAGTCACAGTCAGAACAGACTACAGTTACAATATCCACTAAGTCAAAGCAGTCACAGTCAGAGCAGACTACAGTTACAATATCCACTAAGTCAAAGTAGTCACAGTCAGAGCAGACTACAGTTACAATATCCACTAAGTCAAAGTAGTCACAGTCAGAGCAGACTACAGTTACAATATCCACTAAGTCAAAGTAGTCACAGTCAGAGCAGACTACAGTTACAATATCCACTAAGTCAAAGTAGTCACAGTCAGAGCAGACTACAGTTACAATATCCACTAAGTCAAAGTAGTCACAGTCAGAGCAGACTACAGTTACAATATCCACTAAGTCAAAGTAGTCACAGTCAGAGCAGACTACAGTTACAATATCCACTAAGTCAAAGTAGTCACAGTCAGAGCAGACTACAGTTACAATATCCACTAAGTCAAAGTAGTCACAGTCAGAGCAGACTACAGTTACAATATCCACTAAGTCAAAGTCACAGTCAGAGCAGACTACAGTTACAATATCCACTAAGTCAAAGTAGTCACAGTCAGAGCAGACTACAGTTACAATATCCACTAAGTCAAAGTAGTCACAATAGTGAGGGGACAGTTATTAAAGATAGTTTAGGAAAAAAGACATCGTGTTTACGCGGTGTCTAACAGTACAATATTTACAGTGGTGTCACAAGTCAAAGAACAGTCGGAATAGTACAACAAAGTACAGTCACCCCGAGACAAAGTACATCTGTCAGAGTGGTCACAATGGTCAGAGTGGTCACAATGGTCAGAGTGGTCACAATGGTCAGAGTGGTCACAATGGTCAGAGTGGTCACAATGGTCAGAGTGGTCACAATGGTCAGAGTGGTCACAGTGGTCACAATGGTCAGAGTGGTCACAACGGTCAGTGGTCACAACGGTCAGAGTGGTCACAACGGTCAGAGTGGTCACAACGGTCAGAGTGGTCACAACGGTCACAACGGTCAGAGTGGTCACAATGGTCAGAGTGGTCACAATGGTCAGAGTGGTCACAATGGTCAGAGTGGTCACAATGGTCAGAGTGGTCACAATGGTCAGAGTGGTCACAATGGTCAGAGTGGTCACAATGGTCAGAGTGGTCACAATGGTCAGAGTAGTCACACTGAGGCTTTGATTATATAGATGGTGTTAAGTTATATGGTGTTACTGTAGAGTGTTTAAAAAAGGAGTGTGTTAAAATAGACTTGTTATAATTAAGAAATAAGAAATAAGGCACGAGGAGGTGTGGTTTATACCACGGCTAGCACTGTTCTTATGCACAATGCAATGCGGAGTGCCTGGATACAGCCCTTAGCCGTGGTATATTGGCCATATACCACAAACCCCCGAGGTGCCTTATTGCTATTATAATCAGGTTACCAACGTAATTAGCAGTAAAAATAAATGGTATATGGTCTGATATACCACTTCTAACAGCCAATCAGCATCCAGGGCTCGAACCACCCAGTTTATAATGGAGTGTTGATAGCTACGTGTCTAATTTTGGGTTTTGGCGTCAGTTCATAAACTCACACTGTGGCTTTGCTTAAATAGATGGTGTTGGAAAAGTGTGTTAAAACACATGGTTTTAAGATAAAGTGTTTTCTAGGAGACTGTTACAACAGAAAGGATCATAATGGAGTGTTGATAGCTACGTGTCTAATCTTTGGTTTTGGCATCAGTTCATAAACTCAAACTGAGGTCTTGATTATCTCTGTTTGGCTTTTTGGAGCTCACTTTCAGACCTGCTGATTGGGTAGCTATAGATCAGGGGTGTGGCATGCTGTGGTAGTGTGGCCTGGGGATTGGCTACGTACAGTAAAGATCAGATTTTCTTCCCTTCTCTTACCCTTTGCGCTCTCATAAACACCCATATAAAGACTAATTCTATTAGAACAGTCCAATAAACAGATCGAATAGAATAGAAAATAATAGAATAGAATATTATGGAATAGAATATAATACATATGTGATTGTATTCTAAGTTATTTTGGGTTACAAATAATATGTACATCACAAGAAAGATAAGTGTAGAGTATTTTATCCAGTCCCAGAGGATAGCACATGAACGTATTAATGAAAACCATTATTTCCAAAGTGGTCCTCCTAGGACAGTGAGTGTTTTGAGGTCCAGGAGTGATAGGCTTAATCTGGGTCTGGAAAAGGAGCCCTGGACTGCAGGTCTGTCTGCCCAGAGTCCAGGTAGAACATCCCACCGTTGAGTGGTGACCAGGGTTCCGTCCCAAATGGCCCCCTGTTCCGTACATATTGCACTACTTTTGATCCTAGCCCTGGTTAAAAGTAGTGCACCATGTAGGGAATAGGGGGGCATGTGGGATGGAGCCCTGGAGAACAAGAGAACCCTAACCTCTCAGAGAAGACAATTGCATTACATTCACATTACATTGGAGAAGGAGCAGTGTCAATCAGTTACAGCCCAGCACTGTGTGTGTATCCAAAATGGCACCCTATACCCTATATAGTGTACCATAGGGCTCTAATGAAAAGTAGTGCACACTACAGTATATAGGGAATAGGTGCCATTTGGGACCCATCCTGTAACAGATCTTAGTACACATCTGTAATGACAGTTGTTTCCCTTTATATTATATTAGGGACGACACTTTCTAAGGTTCTAGTTGCAGGCTGTAGCTTTGTAATACCAACACTTATATTGACTATACAACAAGAAATATTTCATATCACCAACATTTTACTAAATGGAAAATGTTTGTTTTTTGCAAGGGTTCATGTGTGCAATATGTGGGCTGTATTTGTAGCCTACATAGACTTTACATGGAGGTTTTATGTTCATTCTACAGAGACTTAATCCTTACACCAGGCTTTTTAGCTCCTTACGTTACTTAATACACTGAAAAGAATGTAAACGAAACTTTCAACAATTACAGTTCATTTAAGAAAATCAGTCAATATAAATTCATTATTAGGCCCTAATCTATGTAGTTCATATGACTAGGAATACAGATATGCATCTGTTGGTCACCGATACCTTAAAAAAGTTGGGGCTTGGATCAGAAAACCATTCAGTATCTGCCTCATGTCCTTCACATAGAGTTGATCAGGCTCTTGATTGTGAACTATGGAATATTGTCCCACTCCTCTTCGATGGCTAAGTTGCTGGATTTTGGCAGGAACTGGAACACGCTGTCGTACACGTCGATTCAGAGCATCCCAAACATGCTCAATTGGTGGTGACATGTCTGGTGACTATGCAGGCCATGGGAAAACTGGGACATTTCAGCTTCCAGGAATTGTGTACAGATCCTTGCGACATGGAGCTGTGCATTATCATGCTGAAACATGAGGTGATTGCGGCGGCAGTGGGCCTCAGGATCTCGTCACAGTATCTCTGTGCATTCGAATTGCCATCCATAAAATGCAGTTGTGCCAGTGGCCATCGAAGGTGAGAATTTGTCCACTGAAGTCAGTTACGAAGCCAAACTGCAGTCAGATCAAGACCCTGCTGAGGATGACGAGCACGCAGATGAGCAGTTTGTGCAGAAATTCTTTGGTTGTGCAAACCCACAGTTTCATCAGCTGTCTGGTTGGCTGGTCACAGATAATCTCGCAGGAGAAGAAGACGGATGTGGAGATCCTGGTCTGGCATGGTTACACGTTGTCAGTTGGACATACTGCCAAATTCTATAAAACGTTGTTGGAGGCGGCTTATGGTAGAGAAATTAACATTAAATTATCCGGCAACAGCTCTGGTGGACATTCCTGCAGTCAGTATGCCAATTGCACGCTCCCTCAAAACTTGAGACATCTCTGGCATTGCATTGTGTGACAAATTTTAGAGTGTCCTTTTATTGTCCCCAGCACAAGCTCCACCTGTGTAATGTATAATCAGCTACTTGATATGCCACACTTGTCAGGTGGTAGAAGAGAAACGCTCACTAGATTTTTGTGTGTATGGAACATTTCTGGGATCTTTTATTTCAGCACATGAAACTTGGGACCAACACTACATGTTTTGTTTATATTTTCCTTCAGTACACATTGAAAAGCACATTGAGAAAGTAACATCTGAAATAATCTCCTAGCTATCACCATATAAAGTAGCACGCCTGTTGAATGCAAAATGGTCTGTTGTTGAAGCCAAGTGACCCAGCCCATGTTGTTAGACCTGCTGGCTCACAGTCACAGCCCAACAGTAAAGGCTAATGTTGATGCTATGTTTCACAGACCATTTCACGTGAAGTGTGTGTGTGTGTGTGTGTGTGTGTGTGTGAGAGAGAGAGAGAATCTGTGGTCATAAGGCTATGAATGCATAGGTGGTTATTAAACCCCTGCATAGGTGGTTATTAAACTTAAGCTCCACAACAGTCCCCTCTCACTGGCTGCCTCTCCTGACCAGTGACAGTCAATCACAACCAACATCTCACAGCTAGCCAATCACATCCAGCAATTCAAAGCTGCTCGTTCACAGCTAGCCAATCACATCCAGCAATTCATAGCTACTCGCTCACAGCTAGCGGCTCACAAGCCAATCGCTTCCAACCAATCGAATACAGCCACTCCTAGCTAGCTGCTCAGCTAGCCAATCAGATCCAGACCCCCCTCGCCAGCCATTCACAGGTAGCCAATCATGGGGGGCCTGATTCGGGATTGAGATAAGCCTGCACAATTTGGACCTTCGTGTAAGGCATGCGTTGATGTGGGACAATGGGAGACTTAAGTGAAAACTCAAGATAAGCGCATGGATCTAATATCAGAATACCATCCAGAGAGCGAGAGGCTTTGGGGTTCATCCCTGTGTTGCTCAGTCAGGGCACATAATCCCACAGTTCTGAATAAATCTGAATTGGCACACTATTCCCTTATTCCCTTAGTATTGCAATACTGTTAAAGCCCTCAGCCCTGTTATTTCAATGATTGTAGTGCTCTACTTCTGCCTTGGAGCCCTATGGCAATAATAACACCTGATCAACTCTCATAATGTAAATCATAATAATAAATCATAATAATGATAATATGTACAGTATTTCCCCCATACCTTTCTATAATAGCGATCTTTGTGAGCCAGAATAGAAAGCACCAGCCTCTGGGGGCATGGTGTGTAATGGGTTAGAAACAGGACATATCTCAGTCTGCCCCAGTAGAGATACCAGGACTGATCTGGGTCAGGGAGTAATGACGTTACTATATCGAACACATCAAACCATGCATACTCAGTACTATCTAGACCCAGTCACTGGGTTCAGACCCACTCATTTCACTGAGTCTCTAATTTGAGATGAATAAAATATAGCTAGTTATTTTATCCTGATTAACACAGTGTCAGTGCGTGGTTAGATTGTAATTGTGTATTTACCTCGGGCCAGCAAGAGAGCCGGGACTCCACAGCAGTATGTGGGGACAATGTGTGTTGGAGCATTATGATGTGTATGCGTGTGTGTGTGTGTGTGAGGTGGTGTATCAAAGCATTTTATCTACTGAAGTAATTATAGCCTGCCTCCTGCTGTAAAAAGGATGCATATAAATGTGGCCATTGGCTCCATTGACAGTGAGAAATCCATACACACACACACACACACACACAGCCTACACATTCACGCAAACACACACGCAAGATATGCATTCACGCACATACACACGTATGCAGACATATACACACACAACACACACACACACACACACACTTCACCATAAAAGCACTAGCAGAAGATTCTAATGGTGGACAGTCCACTTAAATTGATTTTTGTTGTGATGCATGGACCTCTTACTTTATTTTACCTAAATTAAATCAACCATACTCATTGGTTGTGGATTGTGTGAATCCCATCCTTACTACAGTCTTTGACGGTCCACAGTGTGCCTGTGACGATTTCCCCAGTGTGAACCTGTAGATATTATGGATTTTTATGTGTGGCTCACAGGGTTTCACCTCAATGATATCAGACTAATCCTTCTCCATGACAAGAGCATTGCTGTTTTCTTGCTTTTTGCAATCCTAATATCTCTGTGTGCTATATTATCTGATGATAAAGTATCTGTGTCCTAGCATATCTGTGTGCTCGTATCTCTGTGTGCTAGTATATCTGTGTGCTAGTATATCTGTGTGCTAGTATCTCTGTGTGCTAGTATCTCTGTGTGCTAGTATCTCTGTGTGCTAGTATCTCTGTGTACTAGTATATCTGTGTGATAGTACATCTGTGTGTGCCTGAGTGTCTGTGTGCTAGAGTATCACTGTGCTAAATTATGTCTGTGCGATAGTACATCTGTTCTATGGTGCCAATGTGTTATAGTATCTGTGCTAGAATATCTCTGTTATAGTATCTATATGCCACAGTATCTTTCTTCTATGCCTTTACCAACAGTTCCTATTGTTTCTCTCTTTTTGCAGAGCAATGCGTCTGGTCCTTTGGAGAGCCAGTGGATTTCACCGTGATTCCCATCCCCCACTCGGATATACAGAGTTGAAGTTTTGACACAAGCTCTTCTAAGCAGGCCTGTCAGAGTTGTGTGTCTGCCTGGGGGTTGACACTCCCTCCTCCCCACTCCTCCACCAACACCACCAACACCACCGCTGGCTCTTTCACCGCTGGCTCCTTCACCGTCCCTCCTCCTCCTCCCCCAACACCACCAACACCACCAACACCACCGCTGGCTCCTCCACCGCTGGCTCCTCCACCGCTGGCTCCTCAGTCCGAGCAGAGCTGCTCCACTGCGTCCTTAATAGACGTCTCTCAAAGCATTGCCTTCCATGGTTTCTGCCCTGCTCCAGACCCTATCATCTTACATCGTGAAGATTTGCAAAGGAATGTTTACAAAGAAATTGGCGAATCCCACAAAGAAGAAAGAGAGTAGCGACAATAAAGAGCCCAAATTGACCACCACTGATTTGCGTGACCAAGATAACCTGACGCTGACACTCTCCACCACTCTGAAAACCACAGTGAAAAATATCAGCAAATGCTCTTCGGCGCGTAACATCTCTCTTGAATTAGACGACGGAAAAAACGACTGCTCCTCTCTCTCACCGACTTTCAGTTACCGTGTAGCGATAGCGAACGGACTCCCGAAAAACACTCTTCTGCTGAACAATAATGAGAGTATCTTCCAGGAGATCCTCTCCATCAATAGCGAATACTCTGACTCCCTGAGGGAGGCCAAACCTGTGCGTAGATTCGATGAGCAGAAATCTCACACCATGCCAGTGAGACGGAACAGGAAGAGCCTCATTAGTCTGGCGCCCTCCGATGGCAGCTCAGAGGGTGAGAGGGTGGAGCGCTCCAGTCTGCACACTCTCCGACTTGGAGCGCTACGCAAGCTGAGGAAATGGAAAAAGAGTCAGGAGTGCGTGTCTTCGGACTCCGAGGTGAGCAACTGGAGGAAGACCCTGGGTATCCGAAGCAAGTCCCTGGACCGGGCTGGACGGCAGCAGAAGTCGACCTCTGCCTTAGAAGCCGGCTCCAGCTCTACAGGCTGCATCAACCAAACCCAGGATGTGATGGAAATGATCTTTAAGGAGCTGCAGGGCATCAGCCAGATCGAGACAGAGCTTTCAGAGCTCAGGGGACATGTCAATGCCCTGAAGAACTCCATCGACGAGATCTCCTCCAGTGTGGAGGTGGTGCAGACAGAGATCGAACAACTGCGTACTGGCTTTGTCCAGTCCCGGAGAGAGACGCGAGACATCCACGACTACATCAAGCAGGTCAGCCACCAGGCAAACAAGGCCAGTCTGAGGTTCATAAACGTCCCTGAGGAGAAGCTGGAGAGAACTGAGAGTCTCATCTATCACATTCTAATGGACAAAATGGGATTTGCTGAAGCACATAAAACACTTAAAATAGAGCTAGCCCATCGGTTAGGACAACAAAGAGAATGTTCCAATGCAAAACCTAGGCCTATTATTGTAATATTCTCAACCCCCTCAGATAGAGATTTAGTTTTGAAAAAATGCTACAAACTGAAGGGGACTGGTATATCTGTATCCACTGATAGCTTAACGACTCATGATGTGAAGGAAAAGAAAGATAAAGGAGAAATGTCCTCTTCTCAAACCTACGAGAGCATGGACATTAAGGTCTCAGCCAAGGACAAAGCTGAGAGTGATGACTGGGACTCTATGGATAGTGACAAGGAGCTAGATGAACTAAACAGGAACAAATATGCAATGGTGGTGTCTAAGCCTGTTCACAAACATAAAGCAGATAAAAAGAGGCACGGTCACCATGAGCACGGTAGCCGGTCTGCGGATGAGGCAGGCTACTCTGCCTCAGTTCACTACGCTGATGACTCCTATGATGAGTCTGACAAAGCCTCCAAGCCCTACTATGGTGACCTCACCCCCGGCTGGCTTTCTCAGAGCGACTACTCCACCCCCAAGCTCAGCCGCTCCGAGTCTGACTGCTCCAAGCTCTGCCAGTCCTACTCTGAAGACTTCTCAGAGAGCCAGTACTTCAGCCGGCCCAATGGAAGCTCTCTACTATCCTCCTCAGACCAGGAGCTGTGGCAGAGGAAGCAGGAGGACATGGCGTCATCGTGGTACGCCAGCCAGACCCTCAGCCAGGAGAACCCTCCGTACACCGAACCCAACGAGGCCGAGACCACAGAGACCATTGACAGTGGGGTGAGCAATGGGCTGGTCTGCATGTCTGGGGATAGGAGCCATTACAGCGGCTCACAGCTGTCTCTGCAGGGAGACCTCTCCCCATGGAAGGACTGGCCTCACCTGGAGCAGGGAGCAGACTCCGGGCTGGACGCTTCCACAGAGCAGAACCTGGTGTCTGAGGTCAGCAGCCCCTTTGACCCAGCTGCCATCCCTGGCTTCCCTGAGAACATCACCAAATGTCAGGAGGTGGACCTGGCATTTGAAGGAGAGGAGACTTTCATGTTGGATATGGTGGAAAGCACCCTGTTGGACACCGCCCCCCTGGAGATCACCAAACAGGAGAGTGCCCGGCTGGGTAGTGCTCCCCCCACTACTCTTTATACAGCCCCTATCGTAGCGAAAGAACCTGTTCATAAGCCTAAAGCCAAAGAGACTGCTAAAACACTTCCTAAAGAAACTCCTAAAGCAGCTCCTAAATCTAAAACACCTCCTAAAGAGTTAGCTAAAACTGTCCCTAAAGAGGTTGCTAAAGTTATTCCTAAAGAGGTTGCTAAAACTATTCCTATAGAGGTTGCTAAAATTATTCCTACAGAAGTTTCCAAAACACCTAAAGAGGTTGCTAAAACTATTCCTAAAGAGGTTGCCAAAACACCTAAAGAGGTTGCTAAAACTATTCCTAAAGAAGAGGTTGCTAAACCTATTCCTAAAGAGGTTGCTAAAACTATTCCTAAAGAAGTTTCTAACACTATTTATAAAGTGACTTCTAAACCAGCAAAAGAGGTTGCTAAATCAATTGCTGAAGAGGCTGCTAAAACTATTAAACTAAGAGAAACAGCCAAAATGATTCCTAAAGAGAATGTTAAAACACCTCCTAAAGAAATTGTTAAAGCTATTCATACAGAGGCTCCTAAAACACCTCTGAAAGACACTCCCAAAACAAGTCCAAAAGACACTCCCAAAACAAGTCCGAAAGACACTCCCAAAACAAGTCCAAAAGAGACTGTGAAAATACTTCCCAAAGAAACTCCTAAAACAAGTCCAAAAGAGGCTGTGAAAACACCTCCCAAAGACACTTCTAAAACTCGACCAAAAGAGACACCTAAAATGGTTCCTAAAGGGGCATCTAACACACTTCCTAAAATGGCAGCTAAAGAAGCCCCTGAACTATCCACCCAAACATTCCCTGAGCTTGATGTCAAACACAGCTTCCAACCGAGCCAGACCAAGTCATCCACCATGTACCGTAGCCAGAGCGAGATCCGGTCCGAGAATGTTGCAGAGGAGGTGCCCAAGTCCTGGAGCAGCCGTCTCAGTATCGACCTCACCGACAAAGCTCCGTCCTTTAGCTTTGGGTTCGGCTCCACCCTGAAGAAGGCAAAATCAGCTCTGGAGGTGGTGTGGAAGTCAGGCCCTCCACCTAGTGCCACTCCCCCGGAGCCACCCCCAGACTCAGGCTCCTTCATGGGCCGCTTTCGCACACTGTCCACATCCACGGCCAACGACTCCAGCACCACCATTGACTCAGACGTCTACACAGATTCCTTAGTCTACAAGGCTGAAGATGAAGATGAGGCTGCCGCTGGTGACCAGCTAGAGGACAACGAGACCGCCTATGTCGGGGTGATGGAGCAGGTCCTGGCCAACCTGGAGAACCGGTCCAACGCCAACGACACAGAAGAGACAGAGGAGTTTGAGGAGCCCATACTGGATTATGATCCTGATGCCTCTCAGGATTATGTCTCAGAGGACTATGAGGCTACCACCCAGGATTACGAGGACTCTGATGAAGTTGAGGCCACCCAGGAGGCTACAGTCGTTCTGGAGTATGACTGTAGTCTGGACGAGCATTACGACGAGGAGTACAGTGAGGATTACGTTGATGATGCCATGACGGGGGACACGGCAGAGGACACAGCAGAGTATGAGGCCATGGTGGAGTATGTTGAGGTGGAGGAGCCTGACGAGGAGGAAGAAGAGGAGGAGGAGGAGGAAGAGGAGTTAATGGAGGACATGGAAGAGGGGGATGAGATGGAGGAGACCTCCGAAGCGTCTGCATCGGAGAGGACGGAAAACCTAGAGGATGAGAACAAAAACATTCCGGAGAAGGAGGAGATGCCTGCAGAGGCTCTGCCCAAAAAGCGCATCCGTCCTACGTTTAAGGAGGCTGCGCTGAGGGCCTACAGGAAGCAGATGGATGAGCTTCAGCAGCAGATCCTGGCTGGAGGTAGCTCCACCTTCTCTTTACTACATTTTACTTCACTTTACTACACTACACTACACTTTACTTCACTTTACTACACTTTACTATACATTAAACCTGATCTGGTTCGCATCTGTATAACCAACTGCTATGGTAGTTGTCATGCCAAGTTTGACCATTGGATCTGGAAAGACAGCACAATCAGATCTGGGACCAGGCTGCTACACTTTGTCTTCTCTCTCTACTCATCTTTGGCATTGTACCAGTATAGTGCAGAAAGGGTTACACTATATTACTCAGAGTTTTACTCAGTTTAGGTCATAAGGTTCAAATTATGGTATGTATGTAATAACAAAGTCATTACATTATCCACTGTGGATATCAGTCATACAGTTAACAGTACAGTAGCATGTAAAGTATGCACTATAAAATAGATATGTTTGTGTACTATCTGAATTTTATCCATGACATTTGAACACAGACATTTATCTGAAATGTGGAATGATTGGTGTCAGTTGAACATGTCTTTGGTAGAGAATCCTTGAGGATCAGACTGAGGCCTGTAGTGGAATGTGTATGAGCTCCTGGAAACCCCCAGTGTCTGTTCCACCGGTGTTGGGATTTCAGGGACTTTTAGGTTGACTTTGACTGTTTGATTTGCTCCTGGCATCTTCTGGAATTGCTCATTGATTTTGTGCTTGATGCTAATATGAAGGGACGACTGTTTTCTTTGAAGGTGGGCAAGGTTAGTGTCAGGGTTAGAGGTATGTATAACATAATCCTCGTGGTGCAGCATTTTATAGCTGACTTAAACTGATGGATTTTTATTTTAGAATGCAAGGGTCTTTTTTCAGCTGGAGAGTTGATTTTTGCGAGTATGTCTCTTCCTCATTCACATTTTATGGCTCTAAAACGGTACAACACCCATGTTCCAGGGTACAATGAAAATCAGATTAGGTGAGACTCAAACAACATGGATTCCATCCATTACCATCGACCATCAGGGATATTCGGACAATGAAAGCAAAAGAACGCACTGTTTCTGACAGCTTAGAAATATGAACTAAAAACTAAACCTCAAATTCAAGTGGTGTGTGTTTACCATGCCTGGAGCCACATTAGCCTTTCCATTTAGTGAACGAGGTCTATTCTCCACATTACCCTTTCCATTTTGTGAACTAGGTCTATTCTCCACATTACCCTTTCCATTTTGTGACCTCGGCCTATTCTCCACATTACCCTTTCCATTTAGTGAACTAGGTCTATTCCCCACATTACCCTTTCCATTTAGTGAACTAGGACTATTCACCACATTACCCTTTCCATTTCGTGAACTAGGTCTATTCTCCACATTACCCTTTCCATTTAGTGAACTAGGTCTATTCTCCACATTAGCCTTTCCATTTTGTGAACTAGGTCTATTCTCCACATTACCATTGCCATTTAGTGAACTACGTCTATTCTCCACATTACCATTGCCATTTAGTGAACTACGTCTATTCTCCACATTACCTTTTCCATTTAGTGAACTAGGTCTATTCTCCACATTACCCTTTCCATTTAGTGAACTATTTCTATTCGCCACATTACCCTTTCAATTTTGTGAACTAGGTCTATTCTCCACATTACCCTTTCCATTTAGTGAACTAGGTCTATTCTCCACATTACCCTTTCCATTTAGTGAACTAGGTCTATTCGCCACATTACCCTTTCCATTTAGTGACCTCGGTCTTTTCTCCACATTACCCTTTCCATTTTGTGAACTAGGTCTATTCTCCACATTACCCTTTCCATTTAGTGAACTAGGTCTATTCTCCACATTACCCTTTCCATTTAGTGAACTAGGTCTATTCTCCACATTACCCTTTCCATTTAGTGAACTAGGTCTATTCTCCACATTACCCTTTCCATTTTGTGAACTAGGTCTATTCTCCACATTACCCTTTCCATTTAGTGAACTAGGTCTATTCTCCACATTACCCTTTCCATTTTGTGAACTAGGTCTATTCTTCACATTACCCTTTCCATTTAGTGAACTAGGTCTATTCTCCACATTACCCTTTCCATTTTGTGAACTAGGTCTATTCTCCACATTACCCTTTCCATTTAGTGAACTAGGTCTATTCTCCACATTACCCTTTCCATTTTGTGAACTAGGTATATTCTCCACATTACCCTTTCCAGTTTGTGAACTAGGTCTATTCGCTACATTACCCTTTCCATTTTGGGAACTAGGTCTATTCTCCACATTACCATTGCCATTTAGTGGACTAGGTCTGTTCTCTACATTACCCTTTCCATTTAGTGAACTCGGTCTATTCTCCACATTAGCCTTTCCATTTTGTGAACTAGGTCTTTTCCCCACATTACCCTTTCCATTTGGTGAACTAGGTCTATTCTTGTGATTTCCGTCAATGCTTTTAGTGGAACATTGACCCACTTTTAAGAGTTTGATAATAATGTCAAAATATGATTTGTCTTATTGCTCTGCTATTACATTTCCCCTTTGGGATCTGCTAAATGAATCAACCGGTTTACCTTAGACTATGGATGTAATCTCATGAAACCTGCTGAAATTATATTATTATTTTGCTTAAAAATGCTCATTTTGATTAAAGTGAATATTAAATTTGTTTTGTTACACCTCCAAAAACATGATTTAATGAATCTGATTAGACTTACTGGATGCTTTTTTCTGCAGCTCAGGTTTGCAGACAAAACCGCAAGCTTAATAAGACAAACATATGGCCAAAGAAAAATGATTTCTCGGTCTGTATAAGTGGTTATTATTGATTTAGTGAAGTAAACAATGAACTGTTTTAAGTGGAATGAAGAAAGGTTTTTAAATCAGAGCTATGGCAAGACCAGGGGAATAGCCCGTCTCTTGTTTAAAGTGAACAACTCTTGACCTACATGTGGTAGCAGCTATAGTGCATGGCTACACTCACAGCACAGCGCACGCACGCACGCACGCACGCACGCACGCACGCACGCACACACACACACACACACACACACACACAGTTCAGATATGGCTACAGCTAATGCTGCTGCTGTTGTTATTAATTCTTATTTTGTCATTACTAGTTATTTTGCTATTGCTAAATCTATTTCTATTGGTAATTCAAATTTATTTGACAATTGCTAGACCCTAATCTATTTTTATTTCTACAGCTACGACATTACTGTACATGCATGAATACAGCTACAGCAGCTACTTACAGCTACAGCTATTGCTACTAACACTGCTATTGTTGGTGTTAGTGTTACAGCTGCCACTACTGTATTGAGATGATAATTTGGGCTCCCAAGGGCATTCTCTAACCAGGTCAGCTTAAAATATTTATATGAGTTTTGTATGGTAGTGTACTGTAGCCTCTTTCTACTACTACTGCTGCCACTGTTGGCTGTGGATGGTTTCTCCTGGGAGAGGCAGAGAAAAGCAGACCCTGGTCCTGGCACACTGTGCTACATTCTATAAGCGTCTATATATAAAAGATGCAAATAAAGTGTCATTAAAAAGGAAAGCAGGAGAGGGAGTTGTGTTGTTATGTTAATTGTTGTGATGGGGTCCTACTAACTCCGGGTCTAGATTGCTGTTCAAATACCAATACTCTCAATTGACTGGCTCTGTGGCTTTGCCCTGGCTCTATATCTGTAGTAGTCAGAAACAAACTGGCCATAGAACAGTCAGGCAAATGCCAGATGGGCTGATCCATCTATAGCCAAGTGGGCCGGTCTAAATTGGGTTTTTATGATTATAATTATTTGGCTCATAATGGGGCCCTCACAGTAAAAATTTGCTGGTATGTTTGGATTTCTGGTCCCAGTCGGTCCCTGGCAGCAGACGTTCCAGTGGTTTAGGCTGTGGGAGGGATAATCAACAGAGATTCTGAGCTAATATGGACCGTCTTCCTCCCTCCTTGAGAATGGCTGTAGTTCTGAGTCTCTCTCACTCCCTTCCTCGAAAAACGGCTGTATAGCTTTGACTCTGTCTTTCTCTCTCACTGGAAATGGCTGAGGCATTGAGTCCGTCTCCCTGCCTCTGTCTGCCACAGCCACAACACAAGAGGAATCATCCCAAATGCAATTGGACTCCTTTAGTGATTGTGTTACATGATGCAGAGAGTTTGAGTGCTGCAGCCTATGGGAAACCACTGATTCTGGGCTGGCCCCACTTGAATTTTTAGTAGCTACAGATTTATGGACATATCCACTACTTCTGCCATGTACGACCACTCCACAGATCCTGCAAGCATTCAGACAGACATGGCGTACTAGTTCATAACTAGCAGTGGCGTAACACAGTTTCTCTGGGCCCCCTGCAAGATCGGAGTTGCCCGCATCTGGCAATTTATTGACTGTCCAGTATCCAGATTACCTGTCCCCAGAGCTTCCTATACAGTGAATCACTTTTCATAACGTGTTGAGGCCGGCAATTAAGGATAATGAGAGTCTCAATTAAAGCTGTTGCAGAAATGCTGTATTTGAAGCACCACTCCCCCTGCGGTTTACCTGATGTTGCTATGGCAATCATGCTGTTTTTACTATCCCTGTAACTGTTACTACTGCGGAGAGATTGTTTTCTAAGATAAAACTCATAAAGACCTACTAAGAAGCATTAGGCTGTCGGTCTGAAGTGAGCTTTTGAACACCTGAGTAAGCTCCACTCATTACACTGGCACCGTCGTAGCCTTGACCACAACATTTGTTCACCGATATCCCCTTCTACTTGCAGTAAGTTAAATGCTTTCTTTCTTTTTTTCTCTTATTTTCTCTTCCTCTCTCTCACTTCCCTCCTCTCTCTTTCTCTCCCCTCACTCCCTTATCTCTCTCCCTCTACTCCTCTAGGTCCCCCCTCTCACCCCTCTCTCTGTTACTTTTTCTAATTATTTGTGTGTTGGTATTGAGTCCCAGCCTCACAGACCCTGGTGGGAAGGGTCAGTAGGCCTACCTGGTTATATTGTCAGCCTGCAGAAGACTATTCCGAAGTGTGGGATGGAGAATTTGGCCAAAACCTAAGGCTCCTAATGGGAAGCGCTCCATTACCTGATTATATTACTAGCCTGAAGAAGGCTAGCTTCTGGTTATATTGTTAGCCTGAAGACGACTAGCTTCTAGTTATATTGTTAGCCTGAAGACGGCTAGCTTCTGGTTATATTGTTAGCCTGGAGGCAGCTAGCTGCTGGTCATTATGTATTGTTACCAGGAAAGCTATCTTCTGATTATATTGTTTGTCTGCCAAAGGCTAGCTGCTAGTCATACTGTATTGTTAGCCTGCATCAAGGCTAGCTGCTGGTCATACTGTATTGTTAGCCTGCAGAAGGCTAGCTGCTGGTCATAATGTATTGTTAGCCTGCAGAAGGCTAGCTGCTGGTCATACTGTATTGCTAGCCTGCATCAAGGCTAGCTGCTGGTCATACGGTATTGTTAGCCTGCAGAAGGCTAGCTGCTGGTCATACTGTATTGTTAGCTTGCAGGGGAGGGTCAGTGCTTGTTGATGGTTAGCTTGCAGGCCTCCTAGTTAAACTGTTCACTCGCAGCAGGCTAGCTGCTTCACTGACTTCGGATCAATGCCCTCTGTTACCATGCTCTGTGGTATTATAGTCTATTTATTCAACTGTGCGACCAAGACCCTATCCACTTTATATTTGTAACACAGTCATACTTAGCATATTCATAATTTATACTGTATATCATATTGTGTACATATCTGTTTTATTACTATGCATGCTACTTTACTCTAATTACTTGTTATTTTTCAGTGACTTTTGATTGTTATTAATATTGTACTGCAATGTTGAGGCTAGTATGCAAGCATTTCACTGCATCCTTTATGACTGCTGTAAATTGTGTACGTAACGATTATAGGTGTCTGGAGGGGTCGTGCTTGGTGATGGTTAGCTTGCAGCTTGCCTCCTAGTTAAACTGTTAGCTTGCAGCAGACTAGTTGCTTCATTGACTATGGATCAATGCCCTGTGTGACCATAAGTGTTCCTCTGCATCTGACTAGCTTGATTTAGTGTTATCTCCATGAGGTTGCTGACAACATAACCAGCTTTCCTCTTAAAAATCGATGTTTTGTTTCCTTTCCAGTGATTTAAGTGGGTCTTTTTTTTATAACATTTTAAAACGTCTTTGTATTACGTGTCTCAGTGGGACAGCTGGACCTTGCTAGAACTTACCCAGATTTGCCTTAGCTTTTAGTGGCACCTAGATTTCCTGCATCTTAGCTGTACCCATGCTAGCTGTGCTGTGTTTCCAGATCTGCTGCTAGACAAATTGTATTTTAACTGTATCTAGATTTGCTGCAACCTACTGTATCTTAGCTGTACCTGTATACTTGGCAGATCTGCATTAGTTTTTCCTATGTTACAGTAGCTGTACCTATCATAGTAGCTTCACTGATCTTAACGTGGCTAAAGAGGTACATTGAGGCCAGTGTTGGGGATAGCAGGTTGTTTGAAAATGTATTCTATACATATGCTGAAGAGATCAATGGTAGGCAGACCATGGGGGATAGAACAAGGATGCTGTCATTGGCACCCATTCAAAAAAGATGATTTAACAAAGTGGATATTAATCAAATCTGTAATGGTTTATGTGTTCTAACAGGCCCACAATGTGGTTGATACAATCTGATTTGCATGCCGCATAATATTTCAAAGTTGTCCTTTCAGGTTTAGAAAAACAATATGCTAAATGCCGACCTCCGTTTCGATAAGCTAGCCATATAGAAATTGGTGGTGGTATTTGCAGTCGTTTTTATATGTAATGCAGTTGATTGGTGACAATAACATTATTAACATGGAATGGGGTTGACACTCATACAAACATTGTATGCTCATTTTTACCAACATAGTGTGAAATATTCTTAATTAAACAATAGCTTAAATGTATAGGCTAACTTTGATGGGCGGCAATGAGGAGATTGTTGATCTATCCCCCATGAGGGACAAGTGTGTGGCATTTCCATGGCATTTCCATTGTTATGTTTGAACTCTTTCCTGACCTATAGTTTGCTAGTGTGTTCAGAGTCTGTGGTTTCCTTGTACGGTGGTGACAGAGGTCTCTCAGTGGCAACTAGCGCTGACCTGCCTTCTGTAAACAATGCTAGTTCACACAGTGACTGCATCCCAATTGGCACCTATGGGCCCTGGCAAAAAGCAGTGCACTATATAGGAAATAGGGTGACAATGGGATGCAACAATGTATCACTCCCTCTCTGTCAATGTTGCTGTAGGTCTCAGTCCTAGTATATCACCGAGTGTTGTTTTTTATGCGTGGCAGTATTTGATCTTGATTATGCTGACACTTATCAGTGGCAGATCAATAGTGAAGTCATTACACGGCCCTGTACTGTGTAGCGCTATCTCTTTAAGACTACAACATTATCATCAACGGTTCAACACCGAGGACACTCTCCGGTGTAGCCCTGTTTATTGAAAGGAGGTTTGTAGTTTACGTTAGGGTTATAGAGAGACATAAAAGTTATTTTGGGTTAGCGTACCGCTGTCCACCACCAATCATTTTCTGGCAGTGCACTGCATTATTAAAAACACTATCATCAACACCATGTCTAACAGAATTTCAGAGTTCACATCTGCTAAATAACTTACAGTATCAGTCCATGTATTAGTGTATTGTATTGTCATTCCTCCATATAGTACTGTAATCGGCCTGTGTGTAGCTGGTGTGGAGGAGTCAGGCGCAGGACAGCAGATATGAGTAATGAACGTACTTTACTCAAGAAAATCAAATATATAAAACACAATAAACTAGCCCACAATAACGGACCGTATACATACAAACAATTACTCACAAAAAAAACATGGGGGAACAGAGGGTTAAGTAATTGGGGGATTGAAACCAGGTTACGTAAAACAAAGAAAAAACAATTGGAAAATTAAAAGTGGATCAGCGATGGCTAGAAGGCCGTTGATGTCGACCGCCGAAAGCCGCCCGAACAAGGAGAGGGACCGACTTCTGCGGAAGTCGTGACAGTACCACCCCTTGACGCGCAGCTCCAACAGCGCGCCGACACCGACCTCGGGGACGACCCGGAGGACGAGGCGCAGGGCAATCCAGGGTGGAGACAGTGGAACTTCCGCAGCAATGAAGGGTCCAGGACCGTATACACACGTGTATACATACGGTCCTCCGGACCGTAGCTCTCCCACTCCACAAGGTTCTGAAGGCCCCTCGCCCGACCCCTCGAGTCCAGGATGGCTTCGAACAGCATACGCCGGGGGCACCCTCGATGTCCAGAGGGGGTGGAGGAACCTCGAGCACCTCAGACTCCTGGAGTGGACCAGCCACCACTGGCCTGAGGAGAGACACATGGAACGAGGGATTAATACGGTAAACTGGGGGAAGCTGTAACCTGTAGCATACCTCGTTCAGTCTCCTCAGGACTTTGAATGGCCCCACAAACAACGGACCCAGCTTCCGGCAGGGCAGGTGGAGGGGCAGGTTTCGGGTCGAGAGCCAGACCCGGTCCCCCGGTGCGAACTCCGTGGCCTCAATGCGGTGGCGGTCGGCGCGCGCCTTCTGCCATCTCACGGCCCATTGCAGGTGCACATGAGCAGCATCCCAGATCTCCTCCGAGTGCTTAAACCATTCGTCCACCGCAGAAGCTTCAATTTGGCTCTGATGCCAAGGTGCCAGAACCGGCTGATACCTCAGTACGCACTGGAAGGGGGAGAGGTTAGTGGTGGAGTGGCGGAGTGAGTTTTGGGCCATCTCTGCCCAGGGGATGAACGCCGTCCACTCCCCTGGCCGATCCTGGCAATATGACCGCAGAAACCTACCCACATCCTGGTTTACAGTCTCCACCTGCCCGTTACTCTCGGGGTGAAAACCTGAGGTGAGGCTGACCGAGACCCCCAGACGTTCCATGAATGCCCTCCATACTCTGGACGTGAACTGGGGACCCCGATCAGAAACTATGTCCTCAGGTAGTAGTGCCAGAAGACGTGAGTGAACAGGGCCTCCGCAGTCTTTAGGGCCGTAGGGAGACCAGGCAAAGGGAGGAGATGGCAGGACTTAGAAAACCGATCCACATAGACCAGGATCGTGGTGTTGCCCTGTGAGGTAGGAAGATCCATCAGGAAGTCCACCAACAGGTGCGGCCACGGCCATTGTGGAACGGGTAGGGGTTGTAACTTCCCTCTGGGCAGGTGCCTGGGAGCCTTGCACTGGGCGCACACCAAGCAGGAGGAAACATAAACCCTCACATCCTTGTCCAAGGTGGACCACCAGTACTTCCCACTAAGGCAAAGCACCGTCCGCCCGATGCCCAGATGACCAGAGGAGGGTGACGTGTGGTCCCAATAGATCAAACGATCGCGGACATCAGACGGAACGTACAGACGCCCAGCTGGACACTGGGGAAGAGTGGGCTCTGTGCGTAACGCCCGCTCGATGTCTGCGTCCAACTCCCACACCACCGGTGCCACCAGGCAAGAGGCCGGAAGTATGGGAGTGTGATCCATGGACCGCTCCTCTGTGTCATACATCCGGGACAGTGCATCTGCCTTAGCATTCTGGGAACCTGGTCTGTAGGACAGAGTGAAAACAAAACGGGTAAAGAACATGGCCCACCTTGCCTGGCGAGGGTTCAGTCTCCTCGTCGCCCGGATGTACTCCAGATTACGGTGGTCAGTCCAGATGAGAAAAGGGTGTTTAGCCCCCTCAAGCCAATGTCTCCAAGCCTTCAGGGCCTTGACAACACCTCCCGGTCCCCCACATCATAGTTTTGCTCTGCCAGACTGAGCTTCTTCGAAAAGAAAGCACAGGGGCGGAGCTTTGGTGGCGTGCCCGAGCACTGAGAGAGCACGGCTCCTATCACAGCCTCGGACACATCCATCTCCACTATGAATGCCAAAGAGGGATCCAGATGAGTCAGCACGGGAGCCGAGGTAAACAGAGCCTTCAGGTTAACAAAGGCACTGTCCGCCTCAGCCGACCACTGCAGTCGTCCTGGTCCCCCCTTCAGCAGTGAGGTAATGGGAGCCACTACCTGACAAAAACCCCGGATAAACCTTTGGTAGTAGTTGGCAAACCCTAGAAACCGCTGCACCTTCTTTACCATGGTGGGAGTAGGCCAATTACGCGCGGCTGAAATGCGGTCACTCTCCATCTCCACCCCTGAAATGGAAATGCAGTACCCTAGGAAGGAGACGGACTGTTGGAAGAAAAGACATTTCTCAGGTCATCTTCCAACAGTCTATCAAGCACCCTGCGCACCAGGGACACATGCTCGGTGGTGGTAGCGGAGTATATCAGAATGTTGTCGATATACACCACTACACCCTGCCCGTGCACGTCCCGGAAAATCTTGTCAACAAAGGCCTGGAAGACTGATGGCGCATTCATCAACCCGTACGGCATGATGAGGAACTCATAGTGCCTCGCTTACAACCGGATACACAGCAGGTTGTAAGCGCTCCTGAGATCCAGTTTTGTGAAGAAGCGTGCCCCATGTATTGACTCGATCGCACTGGCGATGAGAGGCAGTGGGTAGCTGTACCTCACAGTGATCTGATTGATACCCCGATAGTCAATACACGGGCACAGACCTCCATCCTTCTTCTTCAGAAAAAATAAACTTGAGCAGGCAGGTGAAGTGGAGGGCAAAATGTATCCCTGCCCTAGGGATTTGGAGACATATGTTTCCATAGCCGCCATCACCTCCTGTGACAGAGGATACACGTAACTCATGGGAAGTGCTGCATCTACCAGGAGATTTATCGCTCAATCCCCCCCGTCGATGGGATGGGGTGGTAATTGAGTCGCCTTCTTCTTACAGAAGACGAGAGCCAAATCGGCATATTCTGAGGGGATGTGCACGGTGGAGACCTGGTCTGGACTTTCCACCGTAGTCGCACCGATGGAAACCCCCACACACCTCCCTGAGAACTTTCGTGACCACCCCTTGAGAGCCCTCTGTTGCCACAAAATATTGCGGTCATGACAGGCCAACCAGGGTAAGCCCAGCACCACGGGAAATCAAAAAGGAAGAGACTGATTCTCTCCTTGTGACCCTCCTCTGTAACCATGTCTAGTGGAGCGGTGGCCTCCCTAATCAGCCTTGACCCTAGTTGTCAACTATCTAGGGCGTCCACAGTGAAGGGCATATCTACAGGAACAAGGGGGAGCCCTAAAATATGGGCAAAAGAACAGTCAATAAAATTCCCAGCTGCGCCTGAATCTACGAGCACCTTATGCTGGGAATGTGGGGAGAACTCAGGAAATGTAATATACACATACATGTGAACAACAGGGGGCTTTGGGTGAGTCTGGTGCTGACTCACCTGGGGTGACACAATAGTGCCCTGCCTGCTGCCTCGACTCCCTGAGGAACCTCCCCCAGCACCAACCAGCAGTGTGCCCTCTGCGGCCACAGATGGTACAGGGAATGGCCCCTCCGGTCGCCCTAAGCGCAGCACCTCCCAGCTCCATGGGCATTGGAGCGGAGGTGCTGGGGGATGGAACTGATAGGCCCCGAGCCGGACGTCCGTGGGTAGCCAGCAGGTTGTCCAGCCGGATGGACAGGTCAAACAGCTGGTCCAACGTGAGGGTGGTGTCTCGGTAGGCCAACTCCTGTCAGACGCCCCCGCGCAGACTGCACCAGTAGTGATCGATCAGGGCCCTGTTGTTCCATCCCGCGCTGGCGGCCAGGGTCTGGAAGCCCAATGAGAAATCCTGCACACTCCTCGTCCCCTGCCTCAGGTGGAGTAGATGTTCACCCGCCGCTCGACCCTCAGGTGTGTGGTCGAAAACTGCCCGAAATCAACGGGTGAACTCTGCGTAATGGTCCAACGCCGCGTCTCCTTCACTCCATAAGGCATTGGCCCACTCCAGGGCTTTGCCTGAGAGGCCGGAGACGAGAGTGGACATCCTCTCAAGTCACAAAGGAGCCGGGTGGACGGTCACCAGGTATAGTTCCAGCTGGAGTAGGAACCCCTGGCATCCGGCAGCCGTCCCAACATACCCCTCGTGAGCGCGAGCCGAATCCCGCTGGGAACTGGTGAAGGAGAGGTGGACAGTGTTGTCGGCGGTAGTGGGGCTGGGGGAGGCGCTGGAAATCCTCCTCCTCTCTACCAATGATCCATTGTCTGCAGCACGCGATCCATGACGGTGCCCAGACGTTGCAACATGGTTGCGTAATGCCCCCACATGGAGGGCGTCTGCTCCTGCTGACTCCATTCGTGGGTGAGTGATTCTGTAATGGGCCTGTGTGTAGCTGGTGTGGAGGAGTCAGGCGCAGGACAGCAGATATGATTAATGAACATACTTTACTCAAGAAAATCAAATATATACAACACAATAAACTAGGGATAAACTGGGATTGAAACAAGGTGTGTTAAACAAAGACAAAACAATTGGAAAATGAAAAGTGGTTCGGCGATGGCTAGAAGGCCGGTGACGTCGACCGTCGAACGCCCCCCGAACAAGGAGAGGGACCGACTTCGGCGGAAGTCGTGACAAGTACGTTGTTTATTGGTATGACTCCAGTTAATTCAGTACATTGTACATTGGTGTGACTCCAGCTAATTCAGTATATTGTACATAGGTATTTCTATTGTACATTGTATTGTACATTGTATGGAGTTACAGTACAGTATGTGTCTATTCATAGTTACTATCCCTCTGGAACAAACTGACTGTCTCTGTCTGTATAAATTTGTTGGGAAAAACTGAAGTAAAAAATACTGTACTGAAACATCTCTATAGTACTGAAATGTTTCCCTATATACCACTTTAATTTAGCAGATGTTTTATCCAAAGGGATTTCCATTCCAGTGAGTGCATGTATTTTTATTATGCGAATATGACTCCTGCAGGAATTGAACCTCCGACTTTGGCGTTGCTGCTAATGATAATAATAATAATGATAATAATAATAAATTGCATTTGTAGAGCACTTTTCATTTATAGACATAAAAGACCCAATCAAGCTCTAGTAACTTAGCAACAGGACTACCACCAGATATGGCTGTATCTATGTCCTGTAGTAAGAGACTGAACTGAACCACATCTATAGTACTGTATCATATAGTGCTATATGTAGTACTATATTGGGTACTATATCTATGTACCGGCGTTCTTCGTTTGTCGAAAGAAAGTCGGACCGAAATGCAGCGTGGTGGTTACTCATGTCTTTAATGAATGAATCCGGGTACATGAAATAACTGATACAAATACAAAAACAACAAAACGGAACGTGAAACCTAATTACAGCCCATCTGGTGAAACTACACAGAGACAGGAACAATCACCCACAAAATACACAGTGAAACCCAGGCTACCTAAATACGGTTCCCCATCAGAGACAACAAGAATCACCTGACTCTGATTGAGAACCGCCTCAGGCAGCCAAACCTAAACTAAACACACCCCTTATCAACCACAATCCCATGCCTACAAAAACCCCAATACGACAACACAATAACATAAACCCATGTCACACCCTGGCCTGACCAACTAATTAACTAAAACACAAAATACTAAGACCAAGGCGTGACAGAACCCCCACCCCTAAGGTGCGGACTCCCGGACGCACCTCAAAACCATAGGGAGGGTCCGGGTGGGCGTCAGTCCATGGTGGCGGTTCCGGCTCGGGACGTGGACCCCACTCCATTAATGTCATAGTTCCTCCCCTACGCGTCCTGGGATAATCCACCCTCGCCGCCGACCATGGCCTAGTAGTCCTCACCCAGAACCCCACTAGACTGAGGGGCAGCTCGGGACAGAGGGGCAGCTCGGGACAGAGGGGCAGCTCGGGACAGAGGGGCAGCTCGGGACAGAGGGGCAGCTCGAGACAGAGGGGCAGCTCGGGACAGAGGGGCAGCTCGGGACAGAGGGGCAGCTCGGGACAGAGGGGCAGCTCGGGACAGAGGGGCAGCTCGGGACAGAGGGGCAGCTCGGGACAGAGGGGCAGCTCGGGACAGAGGGGCAGCTCGGGACAGAGGGGCAGCTCGGGACAGAGGGGCTCGGGACAGAGGGGCTCGGGACAGAGGGGCAGCTCGGGACAGAGGGGCAGCTCAGCACTGAGAGGAAGCCCAGCACTGAGAGGAAGCCCAGCACTGAGAGGAAGCCCAGCACTGAGAGGAAGCCCAGCACTGAAAGGAAGCCCAGCCAGGCAGTTGAATCCGGCAGATCCTGGCTGGCTGGCAGTTCTGGCAGATCCTGGCTGACTGGCGGATCTGGAAGTGTCTGGTTGACTCGCGGATCTGGAAGAGTCTGGTTGACTGGCGGATCTGGAAGAGTCTGGCTGACTGGCAGATCTGGAAGAGTCTGGCTGACTGGCAGATCTGGAAGGGTCTGGTTGACTGGCAGATCTGGAAGAGTCTGGCTGACTGGCAGATCTGGAAGAGTCTGGCTGACTGGCAGATCTGGAAGAGTCTGGCTGACTGGCAGATCTGGAAGAGTCTGGCTGACTGGCAGATCTGGAAGAGTCTGGCTGACTGGCAGATCTGGAAGAGTCTGGCTGACTGGCAGATCTGGAAGAGTCTGGCTGACTGGCAGATCTGGAAGAGTCTGGCTGACTGGCAGATCTGGAAGAGTCTGGCTGACTGGCGGATCCTGGCAGACTGACGGCTCTGGCTGCTCCATGCTGACTGGCGGCTCTGGCTGCTCCATGCTGACTGGCGGCTCTGGCTGCTCCATGCTGACTGGCGGCTCTGGCTGCTCCATGCTGACTGGCGGCTCTGGCTGCTCCATGCAGATTGACGGCTCTGGCTGCTCCATGCAGACTAACAGCTCTGGCAGCTCCTTGCAGTCTGGCAGCTCCTTGCAGACTGGCAGCTCCTTGCAGACTGGTAGCTCCTTGCAGACTGGCAGCTCCATGCAGACTGGCAGCTCCATGCAGACTGGCAGCTCTGGCTGCTCCATGCAGACTGGCAGCTCTGGCTGCTCCATGCAGACTGGCAGCTCTGGCTGCTCCATGCAGACTGGCAGCTCTGGCTGCTCCATGCAGACTGACAGCTCTGGCTGCTCCATGCAGACTGGCAGCTCAGGCTGCTCCGAACAGGCAGGAGGCTCCGGCAGCGCTGTAGAGGAGGAAGGCTCTAGAAGCGCTGAACAGGCGGGAAACTCCGACAGCGCAGGAGAGGAGAAAGGCTCTGATAGCGCTGAACAGACAGGAGACTCCAGCAGCGCTGTAGAGGAGGAAGGCTCTAGAAGCGCTGAACAGGTGGGAGACTCCAACAGCGCAGGAGAGGGGGAAAGCGTTGGCTGCGCTGAACAGGCGAGGCGCACTGAAGGCCTGGTGCTGGTACTGGAACTGGTGGTACTGGATCGAAGACCCGCACAGGAAGCCTGGTGCGGGGAGCTGCTACCGGAGGACTGGTGTGTGGAGGTGGCTCTGGATAGACTGGACCGTGCAGGCGCACTGGAGCTCTTGGGCACCGAGCCTGCCCAACCTTACCTGGCTCTATGCCCACTCTAGCCCGGCCAATACGAAGGGCTGGTATGAACCGCACCGGGCTATGCACCCGCACTGGAAACACCGTGCGCTCCATAGCATAACACGGTGCCTGCCCGGTCTCTAGCCCCCGGTAAGCACAGGGAGTTTGCGCAGGTCTCCTACCTGGCAGAGCCATACTCCCTGTAAGCCCCCGCCCAATACATTTTTGGGGCTGACTCTCAGGCTTCCATCCGCGTTGCCGTGCTGCCTCCTCATACCAGCGCCTCTCCGCTTTTCCGCCTCCAGTTCTTCCTTGGAACGGCGATATTCTCCAGGCTGAGCCCAGGGTCCTTTTCCGTCTAATATCTCCTCCCACGTCCAGAAGTCCTTTGATCGCTGCTCACGATTAACAAGGAGAGTTGGCTCAGGTCTGTCTCCTGACTCAGCCACTCTCCCTCCGAGCCCCCCCCCCCCCCCAATACATTTTTGGGGCTGACTCACAGGCTTTCCTCTGCGCCGTCGTGATTGCCTCTCCAACTCCATTCTCCTATAGCCCTCTTCGCACTGCTCCAGCAGATCCCAGGCGGGCTCCGGCACTCTCTCTGGGTCGAACGCCCACCTGTCTATTTCCTCCCACGTCGTATACTCCATACTTCTGCTGTCCATAACGTCCTCCCTTCGCTGCTCCTGCTGTCGCTGCCTGTTATACCACGCTGCTCGGTCCGTGTGTGGTGGGTGATTCTGTAACGACATTCTTCGTTTGTCGAAAGAAAGTCGGACCGAAATGCAGCGTGGTGGTTACTCATGTCTTTAATGAATGAATCACGGTACATGAAATAACTGATACAAATACAAAAACAACAAAACGGAACGTGAAACCTAATTACAGCCTATCTGGTGAAACTACACAGAGACAGGAACAATCACCCACGAAATACACAGCGAAACCCAGGCTACCTAAATACGGTTCCCCATCAGAGACAACAAGAATCACCTGACTCTGATTGAGAACCGCCTCAGGCAGCCAAACCTAAACTAAACACACCCCTAATCAACCACAATCCCAATGCCTACAAAAACCCCAATATGACAACACAATAACATAAACCCATGTCACACCCTGGCCTGACCAACTAATTAACTAAAACACAAAATACTAAGACCAAGGCGTGACAATCTATTCTGGTAGGAACTGAACTCATGCTAGAGACCAAACTGAACAACATAGTATTGTATCTAGTTATGGGACTGTACACATGTTTAAATCTGTATGTATTTAGAGACATAAACACATAGCATTTTATCTAGTTATGGGACTTTACACATGTATAATACTGCATGTATTTAGAGACAGAACCACATATACTGTATTATTGTATCTAAGTTCAGACTGTTTAAGAGGCTCCTGTCTAACTTACTATGCTTCTTTCCTTCTTTCTCTTTTCAGAAAAATCTCCACCACACAACAAGGTTTAAAATCATTGCTTAATCAAATTCATGTAGACCCACATGATTTCAATCTTTCCATCCGTGTGTGTGTGTGCGTAGGTGCGTGTGTGTGACCATGTTATAGTTGCATTTGAAAGTGCTTCATGTGCCTTGTGGACATTTACTGTTGATTGTTTATGTTCCTCTATCCCTTCTCTTTCTGAATGATTTGGGTGGTAACGTCTTGTATTCACTACTGTGTGTGTGTGTGTGTGTGTGTGTGTGTGCGTCGATTCTGTGTGTGCTTGCGTCCGTTTCAAAATGTATGTTTGTTTTGTGTGTGTGTTTGTGTTTAGGTGGGGAAGGGATCAGAGAGGATGAAGTGTTATAAAACAAATTGTGGCCCTGAGCACCACGAACGACACATTCTATTGTCTTAGTGTTGAATACCAGCTCAGGAAATGGAATAATTCTCAACTTGCCCTGAGGGGGATCTCCATTTCCTGCCTCTCTGCTCTACTCAGCCTCCACACACGCACACACACGCACACACGTGCACACACACACACACACTGCTTCGACTCTCCTCCCTCTGTAGGGAGGATTCTGTCCTGATCTGACCTCCAGATGGACAGTACTTTTCCAAATTGGGCTTTTGTTTTCCGTTGTGTGTGTTTGCTTTGTGTGTGTGTTTGCTGTGTGTGTGTTTGTGTTGCCTCACCTTCTGTTTGTGAATGGTTCCATGCCACAGTATGTTTAGCTGTGTGATGTTGTACTTCTCTTCTCTCTGCAGCCTCTCAATGTGCTGGATCCCAAAGTACTGGGCCTACAAGCTGTCGGAGGGTGAGTGACTTCTGACTGTCCCAAATGGCACCCAATTTCCTATATAGTGCTCTACTTTTTATCAGAGACCTACTGGTTCTGGTAAAAAGTAGTGTACTATATAGGGAATATGGTACCTTTTGGGACATTCACATCGACTAAACATGGAAGGTTTCCCAAAGTCTGCGTAGCTAAAATAGTTATTTCTTTCCATAACCCATGCAGCCGTACAGCTGCAAGAGAGCAACTATATTCAAATCGGTGTTTGACAGTTAATCTTCTGTCCATGAACAAACTGAATTTGTATATGAAAGCACTTCAATGTTCTACGAGAGGTGTGCATCTAGAGGGGTGTCCCAAATGCCACCATATTCCAGAGTGCACTACTTTTGACCTGAGCCATATGGGACCTCGACAAAAGTAGTCCACTGTATAAGGAATACATTCATAGATAAAAAGGTGCTATCTAAAACCTAAAAGCGTTCTTCAGCTGTCCCCATAGGATAACTATTTGAAGAACCCTTTTTGGTTCCAGGTAGAAATATTTTGGGTTGTAAAACCTTTCCACAGAAAGGGTTTTGCAATGAAAGGATTCTACTTGGAACCAAAAAGGGTTCATCTATCGGAACAGCCGAAGAACACTTTTGAAAGCCTTTTTTCTAAGAGTGTAGGGTGCCATTTGGGATGCTCCCTATATTGTTAAAATAAATACAATTCTGCTTTAGCAGAACACCAACCCTTTGTCTGGGTCTGGGTCTGGGTCTGGGTCGGGTCAGGATCTGGGTCTGGGTCGGGTCTGGGTCTGGGTCGGGTCTGGGTCAGGTCTGCTCTAGATTGGTAGGAATGTTTTGATTCTATTCCTTCCCCGAACTTGTACATTTGTTCTTCAGATCATTCAGTTTATTCACCTGTCAACTTTCTCTCTCTCTTTCTCTCTCTCTCTCTCTCTCTCTCTTTTTCTCTCCCTCTCATTCCATCATTGGCTGGCATACTACACACATAGTATGTGTGTTGATATACTGTGGGTCTGTGTGTTTGTTTGTTTGTGCTGTGTGGTTGCTCGCTTGACTGTGTGTGTGTTTCTCTCTCTCTCTATGTGTGTGTGTTGATGTATGAGTCATTGTTTCTGTGCTGAAGCAGACTGTTTAATGTCTCTGTGGGCAGCTGATTAACACACGGAGCTTTGGGGGAGAGAGCTGTAATTTGGTCCTGAACCCTCAGGCCTTCCATCCCCACCCACAGACAGCCAGTCCAAACTTCACTCCACTTAGCCTATACTTAACTAGAGAGGCACTAGCAACTTATAGCAGTTATACAGTATTTACTTATCAGGAAGTCATTGGCTGTGTCCCAAAATCAAGATGGGTGTCATGTTATTGTCAGGGGAAAACCATTGTTAAGCCTGTCACAAAATCTACAACACACTCTAGTAAGAGCTCTTTTTAGAGTCTTCCCCAGTCCCCCTTTCTCTCTCCACCCAGCTTCTCTCCCCAGCCTTTCTTCCCCAGTCTCTCACCCAGTCTCCCCCCAGTCTCTCTGCCCCTGCCTCTCTCCATCCAGACTTTCTCCATCCAGACTCTCTCCACCCAGCCTCTCTCCGCGGCCTTTCTCCCCAGTCTCTCACCCAGTCTCCCCCAGTAATCTCTACAGCCTCAGACTCTCCACCCAGTAACTCTACACCCAGACTCTCTCCACCCAGCAACTCTACACCCAGTCTCTTTCCACCCAGTAACTCTACACCCAGTCTCTTTCCACCCAGTAACTCTACACCCAGTCTCTTTCCCTAGTCTCTCGCCCCAGTCTCTTCCCAAGCCTCTCTCACCCAGTCTCTCTCCCCCAGTCTCTTTCCACCCAGCTTCTCTCCCCTAGCCCTTCTCCTCCAGTTTCTCTCCACCAAGTCTCTCTCCACCCAGTCGCTCTCGCCCAGTCTCTTTCCACCCAGCTTCTCTCCCCTAGCCCTTCTCCTCCAGTCTCTCTCCACCCAGAAACATGGATGAACGTCTAATTCTGATGTGAGACTGTGAGAATTAGTTGCACCACACACATGAATGCACACAGACAGACAAACATTAACAAGTCTGTTTCAGCACAGAAACAGTGACTCATACATTAACATATCACTCACACACACAAACCTGGTCATTGCTATTTAAAGCTGCTCTCGCCAGCTCACAGTAGTGTCCTGTCAGTTTTGACAAGTGTCTCCTCTCACCTGCTGAAGGTGTCTGCTACACTGAGAGAGAGAGAGAGAGAGAGAGAGAGAGAGAGAGAGAGAGAGAGAGAGAGAGAGAGAGAGAGAGAGAGAGAGAGAGAGAGAGAGAGAGAGAGAGAGAGAGAGAGAGAGAGAGAGAGAGAGAGAGAGAGAGAGAGAGAGAGAGAGAGAGAGAGAGAGAGAGAGAGAGAGAGAGAGAGAGAGAGAGAGAGAGAGAGAAGAGAGAGAGAGAGAGAGAGAGAGAGAGAGAGAGAGAGAGAGAGAGAGAGAGAGAGAGAGAGAGAGAGAGAGAGAGAGAGAGAGAGAGAGAGAGAGAGAGAGAGAGAGAGAGAGAAATATATATCCCTAGCTGGGCCCTCTGGTCAGGCAGGGTAGCAGGGAAACCCGTAGGGAGAGAAAGGAGCCTGAGGTATGACTTGTGTGTTCGCCAGCCCTTGTAAATCACCATTCCCCTGTTTAGCCTGCTAATGCCCCCTCTACACGGCATTATTATGATATTAATAGGCCTTAAACCTGTCTGCTTCCAACAGAGCTGGCTGCATCCTTTATGGCATTGACAGCATGCCAGATTTACGCCGCAAGAGGACCTTACCTATTGTCCGAGACCTGGTGAGTTATCTGCCTCAACAAGGTTGTGTGTGAGTTATAGTGGGGCAAAAAAAAGTATTTAGTCAGCCACCAATTGTGCAAGTTCTCCCACTTAAAAAGATGAGAGAGGTCTGTAATTTTCATCATAGGTACACTACAACTATGACAGACAAAATGAGAAAAAAATCCAGAAAATCACATTGTAGGATTTTTAATGAATTTATTTGCAAATTATGGTGGAAAATAAGTATTTGGTCAATAACAAAAGTTTATCTCAACACTTTGTTATATACCCTTTGTTGGCAATGACAGAGGTCAAACGTTTTCTGTAAGTCTTCACAAGGTTTTCACACACTGTTGCTGGTATTTTGGCCCATTCCTCCATGCAGATCTCCTCTAGAGCAGTGATGTTTTGGGGCTGTTGCTGGGCAACACGGACTTTCAACTCCCTCCAAAGATTTTCTCTGGGGTTGAGATCTGGAGACTGGCTAGGCCACTCCAGGACCTTGAAATGCTTCTTACGAAGCCACTCCTTCGTTGCCCGGACGGTGTATTTGGGATCATTGTCATGCTGAAAGACCCAGCCACGTTTCATCTTCAATGCCCTTGCTGATGGAAGGAGGTTTTCACTCAAAATCTCACGATACATGGCCCCATTCATTCTTTCCTTTACACGGATCAGTCGTCCTGGTCCCTTTGCAGAAAAACAGCCCCAAAGCATGATGTATCCACCCCCATACTTCACAGTAGGTATGGTGTTCTTTGGATGCAACTCAGCATTCTTTGTCCTCCAAACACGAGTTGAGTTTTTACCAAAAAGTTATATTTTGGTTTTATCTGACCATATGACATTCTCCCAATCATCCAAATGCTCTCTAGCAAACTGCAGCCTGGACATGTACTGGCTTAAGCAGGGGGACACATCTGGCACTGCAGGATTTCAAAAAATAAAATAAATAAATAAATCAAAAATCAAAACAAAAAAAATATCAAAAATCAAAAAAGATTTGAGTCCCTGGCGGCGTAGTGTGTTACTGATGGTAGGCTTTGTTACTTTGGTCCCAGCTCTCTGCAGGTCATTCACTAGGTCCCCCCGTGTGGTTCTGTGTTTTTTGCTCACCGTTCTTGTGATCATTTTGACCCCACGGGGTGAGATCTTGCGTGGATCTCCAAATCGAGGGAGATTATCAGTGGTCTTGTATATCTTCCATTTTCTAATAATTAGTCCCACAGTTGATTTCTTCAAACCAAGCTGCTTATCAATTGCAGATTCAGTCTTCCCAGCCTGGTGCAGGTCTACAATTTTGTTTCTGGTGTCCTTTGACAGCTCTTTGGTCTTGGTCATAGTGGAGTTTGGAGTGGGACTGTTTGAGGTTGTGGACAGGTGTCTTTTATACTGATAACAAGTTCAAACAGGTGCCATTAATACAGGTAACGAGTGGAGAATAGAGGAGCCTCTTAAAGAAGAAGTTACAGGTCTGTGAGAGCCAGAAATCTTGCTTGTTTGTAGGTGACCAAATACTTATTTTCCACCATAATTTGCAAATAAATTCATTAAAAATCCTACAATGTGATTTTCTGGATTTTTTTTCTTCTCATTTTGTCTGTCATAGTTGAAGTGTACCTATGATGAAAATTACAGGACTCTCTCATCTTTTTAAGTGGGAGAACTTGCACAATTGGTGGCTGACTAAATACTTATTTGCCCCACTGTATATTATGGCAGCCAGACAAGCTGGGGTTGTGTTGTAGTTCCCCTGCCTGCCATTGGAGTCTGCTGTGTTGTATGAGTATGAGTGTGTCCCAAAGGGCACACTATGCCCTACATAGTGCACAATTTTTACCGGTCCCCTGTGGATCATGGTCAAAAGTTGTGCACTAGAAAAGGAGTAGGGTGCCATTTGGAACTGATCAGATGTGAAATCTAACTGCTAGCCTGTCGTAACTCATCCTACAGTTAGTTAGTGACGAAAGAGAGAGCAGTGTTATTGAACGCCAGCGTGTTTCATCGTATTGGATGGACTGTGCGGTTTGCTTTGTGTGAACATATCGTGAGGCCCAGACAACTGAGACCCATATTGTTTTGCAATTTATAGAATAATAATGATGTGGTAGAGTAGTCTACAGTCTTACCAATGGCTTCATCCCAAATTGCATCCTATGCCCTTTATAGTGAACTGTAAAGCAGTGCTTCGTAAAGGGAACAGGGTTCCATTTGGGGGACACATTGTGTTAGTGCAGTCTACCATGCTGGGATAGGGTTGGCGCCAATTCCTTTCCAATTCACTCCCTATTTATGTTCAATAAGGATTTTTCTAGTTTTGAATATCAGTAAATCGCCTAAATTAAAATAATTGAAATGTAATGGACCCCAAACCCTGGTAGTATGGTTTCTCTGTTAGTTCAGTCAGTAGGTAGCAATACTTGTGTAGTAGGGAAGTCAAAAGTAGTTGTAGTACTAGATGTTGTTGCAGTAGTAGTAGTAGTAGTAGTAGCAGCAGCAGCAGCAGTAGCAGTAGTAGTAGTAGCAGCAGCAGTAGTAGTAGTAGTAGTAGCAGTATACTAGTAGTAGTAGCAGTAGTAGTAGTAGCAGTATATTAGTAGTAGTAGTAGTAGTATCAGTAGTAGTAGTAGTAGCAGCAGCAGCAGCAGCAGCAGCAGCAGCAGCATGGTAGTAGTAGTAGTAGCAGTAGTAGCTGTAATAGTAGTCGTGGTAGTTCTAATAGTAGTAGCAGTAGTAGTAGCAGTAGTAGCAGTGTATTAGCAGCAGTAGTAGTAGTTGTATTAGCATCAGCAGTAGTAGCAGTGTATTAGTAGTAGTAGTAGTAGCAATGTAGTAGTAGTAGTAGTAGTAGTAGTAGTAGTAGTAGTAGTAGTAGTAGCAGTATATTAGTAGTAGTATCAGTAGTAGTATCAGTAGTAGTAGCAGTATCAGCAGCAGCATAGCAGCAGCAGCAGTAGCAGTAGTAGTAGCAGTAGTAGTAGTAGCAGCAGTATAGCAGCAGCAATAGCAGCATAGCAGCAGTATAGCAGCAATAGCAGCAGCAGTAGCAGCAGCATAGCAGCAGCAATAGCAGCATAGCAGCAGCAGCAGCAGCAGCAGTAGTAGCAGTAGCAGTAGCAGCAGTATACCAGCAGCAGCAGCAGCAGTATGGTAGTAGTAGCAGAAGTAGTAGTAGCAGTAGTAGTAGTAGCAGTTGTAGTAGAAGTAGTTGCTGTAGTAGTAATAGTAGTCGTGGTAGTTCTAATAGTAGTAGCAGTAGTAGCAGTGTATTAGCAGCAGTAGTAGTAATGGTAGTAGTTGTATTATCATCAGCAGTAGTAGCAGTGTATTAGTAGCAGTGTAGTAGTAGTAGTAGTAGCAATGTAGTAGTAGTGTAGTAGTGTAGTAGTAGTAGTAGCAGCAATGTAGTAGTAGTAGTAGTAGTAGTGGAGTAGTGTAGTAGTAGTAGTGTAGTAGTAGTGTAGTAGTGTGGTAGTAGTAGTAGTAGCAGCAATGTAGTAGTAATATTATTATTAGTAGTAGTAGTAGTAGTGCAGTAGTAGTAGTAGTAGTAGTGTAGTAATGTAGTAGTAGTAGTAGTAATATCAGTAGTAGCATCAGTGTAGTAATTGTAGTACTAGCAGTGTAGTAGTAGTAGTAGTAGCAATGTAGTAGTAGTAGTAGCAGTATTGTAGTAGTAGCAGCAGTGTAGTAGTAGTATAGTAGTAGTATCAGTAGTAGTAGTAGTAGATGTTGTAGTAGTAGCAGTAGTAGTCGTAGGAGTAGTGGTGATGGGTTCAACTGTTGGTGAAGTCTTTCTTGAGCTTCAGTGTCTGTTTTCATGATTCATCATATATTGTCTTCTATATCAGGTTCGATTTCTTACCACCCTATTGAGATATTATACATACAATATAACCTTTAACATAGATCATAACAACCATCAAGGGAATTATGAAACACACACTCTGAGCTCTTAGTAACCAAGTACAATATTTCAATTTCATTCCTGGTAGAAATGATAATATATTAGGTTGATGTTCATTTAAGGCTTATATAGTTTCTGATTGCTGTTTATAACACAGTGAAGAACATGAGTTGATGCTTTATTTGTCCATATTTCTCATGAAAATTAATAACCAACAATGTCTTGGTGAGTATGAGGTTGTCGTTGTTGTTTCTGGGTTTTTGAGTGGATATTTGATATTTGCCATTACTTACACAGACCCATAACAGCTATGGGGAATATTTTTCAGTGAGTTGTCAGATTTCAGACGAACCCTCCAAGCCCAAACTTTTACATTTTAACCGCTTGGCAGGCAGGAGTTGAACGAACAAGACAATTAAGTAATATTATTTGAAATATTGACAACTCAACCCAAAAATATATCTATCTGAGGACTTCATTGACTTCTGATTTAACTGTTCTGAGGCTTTTAAATCATTGTAAAAGCAACACTGTAAGAAGAACCTTTTACCCCCCCCCGGATGAAGTCAGTAATCACTGTTCTAATTGGTCCCCCCTCTCATGTCTCTCCTCTGTCGATGTCCGCCATTGGCTGTGGGATTGCTTCAGGGCAGCAACAGTGATCTGATTGGCTGGGACAGGAGGGATCCCCACCAATCACAGTGGGATGCAAAACATATTTACATTTAAATACATATTTAAAATGACTTCTTAGCTAACCATAAATATCTCCACACTCAGTAACATCCGAACTCAGGGTTTTAATATGTACTCGTAATGCCTGACTCAGATTGTATTGTTACTTGATAATGCCTGCAGCAACCCGAGCAGAATAGCGGTGCATGTTGACCACTTACACTTACATCAACACTCTGGGTTCATGTAGAGGTGACATCCCCCTGCTTACAGAACCCATGGCTGCCCCAAACATGGCTGAACCAACACAACACCATGGTCATGGATGCCCCATGGACCTTTACCATAGCTGGGCTGTAGACACGGCTAGACCTGGGCCGGACAGCCCGCTGGCTGGAGACCTACTGGGCATGCAGGCTTCCCCAACCCAACCTCCAGACGAAAATGTGTGCAGGGCACGACCTTGTAGGAAAGGGGGAAATGTTGTCGGCACGTTTATTCTACCTATAAAGACACATTTACATCAAGAGGTTAGGTTGGGTTTCCCAGTGGGCAAACCTCGTTGAAAGGTTATAAACGGGATGTAATGACATCATTTCAATCAGCGTGACGTAATTACAACCATATTACAACAAATACATATTTTCCACTGCAATAAATCGTTTGAAATGGTTTCAATAAAACAAGATTACAACCAAACTGGTTATAGTGATGTAATTTAAACCAATATGATGTCATTACAGCTATATTACAACCAAGGTTGTTTTAGTTGTAAACTGGTTGTAAGGATGGCATCATATCAACCAACTTTGCCCACTGTTTGTTACTCCAGCCCTGCTCCAACACACTTGAGTCCACTAATCAGCTGCCTCATCGGGCATCTTTGATTAGCTGAATGTGATGTGTTAGCTTGAGCAGGGCTGGAGCAAAAGCCTGCACCTGCAGTAGCTCTCTGGGAGAAGGATTGGCCTCCCCCGGGCTAGATGATGGTAAAGACTGAGTCAATATTGTCAGCTGTCCATGTCTGCATTTTCCTATCTATCTGTAACGTAATTTGGTCCAGACCTGTATGTGCTCCAGCCAACATAACATACTGTATACTGTGTGTATGGTGGCCATGACGACAGACTTCATGGGAGTTGGCTAGAGCACATGCAGATGTGGCACCAGGCTCTTCTCTAGCACAGGGCTCGGCAGCCCTGTTCCTGGACTGCCACAGGTACTGCAGGATTCTGTTCCAGCTTGGCACCTCACCTGACCAACTGAGCTAATTGATCTGTTCAGTGATGGCCTAAAACCATTACACACCTGGTCTTCCAGGTTGGTTAAATCAAAAGCATGAAGAGCCTGTGGCACTCCAGGACCAGGGCTGCCTACTAATGCCCTAGTATAATGATGTATATGTAACTTTATCTATCTATCTCCTCTCCACACTCTTGTTTAGTGGATATTAATGTTACCATGTAATGTACATGTTAGTTAGTTAGTGTACTGTGTATGAGTCAGTGGTGTAAAGTCCAACTGGCGTCACTGTAAATGTACCAGTACCTGCGTGTACCTGTTTGTCCTGTTTGGTGTTCGTCTGTTGGTGTGTCTACCAGACTAACTAACGTGCAGAAGTGACAGCGGAAATATTATGATCAAATGCTTCATCCTACAGAGATGGGGCCAGGAGTTCTTCCCAGACCACAAGACATGACCAGGAAAGACTCTAGGCACTAGCGGTGATAGCTAGCTGTAGTTTTGTTCCTGGTCAGGTCATGTGGTCAGGAAACAAATCACCTGGACCTATACATGTACCGAGACCAACACTACAAATACCAAGCATGAGTGCAATTCTGTAA
This sequence comes from Oncorhynchus masou masou, assembly GCF_036934945.1. Lineage (NCBI taxonomy): Eukaryota > Metazoa > Chordata > Actinopteri > Salmoniformes > Salmonidae > Oncorhynchus > Oncorhynchus masou. Next base: position 21,169,859 of record NC_088213.1, on the reverse strand, counting down.
GGTTTAATGCATGTAAAGAATATGATTCTATAGATTGTAGAGCTCTAAATGACTGAGATTAATTGTTCCATAGAGCTGACTTGTAATGCATGTCACAGATTGTCTTAGCTATAAAGCTCTCAGTTCAACCATGCTGTGGCTATTCTCTGTGTGACATCAAGGCGTCGTTTGAAATGGCATCCTTTTCCCTTTATAGTGCACTTCTATCAGCCCTGGCACCCTATTACCTAGAGAGTGCACTACTTTTGACCAGAGTCCTGTGGGACCTGGTCAAAAGTAATGCACTATATAGACAATAGGCCAGATCCTGGTCAAAAGTAGTGCACTTTATGGGGAATAGGGTGTCATTTGAGATAATGCCCATGTCTGCCTGCCAGACAGACAGCTTCTAATTGCATCTCTTGCTTTTTCTTTTCATTGCGTCTGTGGAAACCATCAGGCTATGGTAAGTCAAAGCCCTTTACAAAATGATAACATTATACAAAATATATCTGGGTAAGTTGTTCTATTTCTCTCTGTCTTCACTTGTTATTACGGCCTTGATAATGAACAAGAAGCTCGCTGGAGGTACATTCTTTGTAGTAGACATCCTGGGATGTCTGAATCGGACAGAGAGTTGTGTTTCTGTGACAGAGCTGTGTTCAAACACTATTTTAAATAATTTGTAAATAGTTGATCTGTGCTTGACTGAGCTTGCATGGCTTAATGGACTGATAGAATAGTCCCAAAATTCCTAACCCCATTCCCCAACAAGCTTGCTCTCCAGAAAGAGTAAAGAAAATGGTCAAAATATTTGAAAGATTTCAAATAGCATTTGAACCCACTTCTACTTCCGTGAGGGTCTGTGATGGCTGGGGCCGGGACGTTTGTTGCTCCATCTCTTATCTTCTCAGTTGGTCCGGCTGTTATGGCCGCAAACAAGACAAAGGGCTAATCTCTCTGTGCTGACTCCAAATGGCACCCTATTTCCTATAGAGTGCACTACTTTTGAGCAGTAGTGCTCAGGTCAAAATACTGTACATTACACAGGAGATATGGCATCCTTGGGAATGCATCCTGATTCTGGCTCAACAACTATAGAGACCTGCTGAAAGTGAGGAATAGACAGTCATTTCTATGGCAGACACCACAGTGATACGATAGTCATGTTCAGTATTAGAAGATATTTGACCCCCCCATGACCCTGCTTCTTAAGGAGAGTGACAATCCTATTGCAGTGCTAGAAAACCACTTTGTTTGATTAGTAATATGGTGTCATGGTTCTTAGTTGCATTAATTTAGTCTCTTCTTGTCTCTCTCTCTCTCTCTCTCTCTCTCTCTCTCTCTCTCTCTCTCTCTCTCTCTCTCTCTCTCTGTCTGTCTACTCCCCCCTCCTCTCTCTCTTTCTCTCTGTCTACTCCCCCCTCCTCTCTCTCTTTCTCTCTCTCTACTCCCCCCCTCTCTCTTTCTCTCTGTCTACCACCCCCCCCACTCTCTCTCTCTCTCTGTCTACTCCCTCTCTCTCTGTCTCTTTCTCTCTCTCTCTCTTTCCCAGACTCTCGCTGCTCGAAAGGCAGGCATCTCGTTCGCCCTGGTGACAAGATCGACCCTGAACAACGAGGACCTGGTAGGTCGCCCCACTCACTGCCTGCATGTAAATCACTGGACAATCAGATCACCCAGGGGTAAAAAGGGGGAGGGACGAATGTGATGGCCATGCATAAAGGCAAAAGCACTGCCACGGGGGGTTAAGGGGGCACACAGAGTTGGGGGTTGGGGAGCTTTGACACATACAGACATGGACCCCTGCAGTCATGTTAAAACTGTCAGTGTGCGTGTGCGTGTGCGTGTGCGTGTGTGCGCGCGCACGTGTGTGTGTGTGTGTGTGTGTGTGTGTGTGGGTGGGTGGGTGGGAGGTGCTTTCATTGTGTCCGTCCACAAGTGTGTGTGTGTTCAGAGATGAATGTCACAAGAGCTGCTTGGCAGTGTCCAGCTAGAAGATAGATTTGGTCAGACTAAATAACTAGATTAGGCTGTTTCATCACTGTAGAGAGTATATTAGCTTTATTAGCTTGTCAGTACAGTAGGAATGAACAGGTAGAGAGTAATGCTGCTGAGAGACAATCTGCTTAATGATGAACACTGCTGTGCTGTGCTGTACAAGAATCAGAAAGAGAGAGAGACATTTTAATCGATGGAGGGAGAATTTGTTTTCCTTTCCGCTGACCTCCAGAGCTTTCTGCTTTAATTGATTGCAATCCTCATCTCTTTCCCTCCCTCCAATCCTCATCTCCCTCCCTCCCTCCAATCCTCTCCTCCCACTAAATAAATAAAGATAGTTGGATAGGATGCTACATTTCCTAATATCACTAATGCCGTACCAGTAATGCTGTCTATCACAGAAATTGACATTATTGTAGGTAACTATTATGTTAATTTATAAGATTTGTAGGTAACGTTATTACACTGTCAAAGTAATGTTCATTATATTGTTATTACAGTAATGTAGTTTACTGTATTACAGTTGTGTAGTTCAGTGGTTTTCAAACCTCTCCCCAGGGACCCTCAGATGTTTATGAATTTTTTTAGCCCTGAACTAGCTCACCTGATTGACCTATTCAAGGTCTTAATTAGTTAAGCTAGTTAAATAGTTGGCTAGTTGGATCAGGTGTGATAGTTTTAGAATTGTTCAAGTAAATATAATGGCTGGGGGTCCAGGAAACCCGTGTATAAACCTCTTCAGCATCCGCTCCTTTTTTACATCTAACTGCCTGTAGCTCAGGACCTGAAGCAAGGATATGCATTTTCTTGATACCATTTGAAAAGAAACACTTTAAAGTTTGTCGAAATGTGAAATTAATGTAGGAGAATATAACACATTACATCTGGCAAAAGATAATACAAAGATTAAAAAAAAAAATTGAACCATCATCTTTGAAATGCAAGAGAAAGGCCATAATGAATTATTCTAGCCTAGGCGCAAATTAGACTTTGGCCACTAAGATGGCCACTAGATATCAGTGTATGTGCAAAGTTTTAATATGATCCAATTAACTATTGCACATCTATTCAAAATGTTGTATCAAGACTGCCCAAATGTACCTAATTGGTTTATTAATATATTGTCATGTTCATAATTGTGCACTCTCCTCAATAGCATGGTATTATTTCACTGTAATAGCTACTGTAAATTGGACAGTCCAGTTAGATTAACAAGCTTTCTGCCCATATCAGATAAGTCTATGTCCTGGGATTTTTTTGTTTCTTACAACCTCATGCTAATCACATTAGCCTATGTTAGCTCAACTGCCTGAGGTCGGATCACTGATCCTTTAATAGCTGCAGAATGTGCGATCTGTCGTCCCATGTGTAGTTGCATATTATGGGATCTGTAGTCCTTAGTGTAGCTGCAGATTATGGGATCGGTAGTCATTAGTGTCGCTGCAGATTGTGTGATCTGTAGTCCTTAGTGTAGCTTCAGATTGTGGGATCTGTAGTCCTGAGTGTAGCTGTGGATGGGAAATTTAGTCCTAAATGCAGCTGCATATAATGGGATTTGTAGTCCCGAGTGAAGCTGCATACAGGAGTAGTAGTCCTTGTGTGGTTTTAAGTAGGGCGAGCAGATGTTGGTGTTTTATCTGCTAAATTGACAAAAGAACATCCCTAAGATAACTGTATCTCAGATTACACTGTAAACACCCATATGCTGCTGAGAGGAAGAGGATAGGGATGAGAGGAGAGAGGAAAGAGGGAAGAGAGATTAGAGATTAGAGGAGATAGGGAGGAAAGGAGCGGAAAGAGGATAGGGAGGAGAGGAGAGAGGGAAGAGGGATTAGAGGAGAAATGAGAGGGTATAAGAGGAGAGGAGGAGTAATGGAGAGAAGAGGAGAAGAGAAGAGAGGGGCATGGGAGAGGATTGAGAAACGGATGAGAGAGAAGGAGGAGAGGAAAGAAAAAAAACAAGAGAGGAGAGGAGAGGAGAGAAGAGGGGCATGGGAGAGGATTGAGAAACGGATGAGAGAGAAGGAGGAGAGGAAAGAAAAAAAGCAAGAGAGGAGAGGAGAGAAGAGGTACATGGGAGAGGATTGAGAAACGGATAAGAGAGAAGGAGGAGAGGAAAGAAAAAAGCAAGAGAGGAGAGGAGAGGAGAGAGGAGAGGAGAAGAGAAGAGAGAAGAGAGGGGCATGGGAGAGGATTGAGAAACGGATGAGAGAGAAGGAGGAGAGGAAAGAAAAAAAGCAAGAGAGGAGAGGAGAGGAGAGGAGATAGGGGCATGGGAGAGGATTGAGAAACGGATGAGAGAGAGGGAGGAGAGGAAAGAAAAAAGCAAGAGAGGAGAGAAGAGGAGAGGAGAGAGGGGGCATGGGAGAGGAATGAGAAACGGATGAGAGAGAAGGAGGAGAGGAAAGAAAAAAAGCAAGAGGGGAGAGGAGAGGAGAGAGGGGCATGGGAGAGGATTGAGAAACGGATGAGAGAGAGGGAGGAGAGGAAAGAAAAAAAGCAAGGATGAGAGAGAGGGAGGAGAGGAGAGAAAAACGGATGAAGCAAGAGAGGAGAGAAAGGAGAGAGAGAGGAGAGAGAGGAGAGAAGGAGGGAGAGGAATGAGAAACGGATGAGAGAGAAGGAGGAGAGGAAAGAAAAAAAGAAGAGGGGAGAGGAGAGGAGAGAGGGGGCATGGGAGAGGATTGAGAAACGGATGAGAGAGAAGGAGGAGAGGAAAGAAAAAAGCAAGAGAGGAGAGGAGAGAAGAGAAGAGAAGAGAGGAGAGGAGAGGAGAGAAGAGAGGGGCATGGGAGAGGATTGAGAAATGGATGAGAGAGATGGAGGAGAGGAAAGAAAAATAGCAAGAGAGGAGAGGAGAGGAGAGGAGAGGAGAGGAGAGGAGAGGAGAGGAGAGGAGAGGAGAGGAGAGGAGAGGAGGAGAAGAGGGGCATGGGAGAGGATTGAGAAACGGATGAGAGAGAAGGAGGAGAGGAAAGAAAAAAAGCAGGAGAGGAGAGGAGAGAAGAGGAGAGGAGAGGAGAGAAGTGAGGGGCATGGGAGAGGATTGAGAAACGGAGGAGAGGAAAGAAAAAAAGCAAGAGAGGAGAGGAGAGGAGAGGAGAGGAGAGGAGAGGAGATAGGGGCATGGGAGAGGATTGAGAAACGGATGAGAGAGAAGGAGGAGAGGAAAGAAAAAAAGCAGAAGAGAAGAGAAGAGAAGAGGAGAGGAGAGGAGAGGAGGAGAGGGGCATGGGAGAGGATTGAGAAACAGATGAGAGAGAAGGAGGAGAGGAAAGAAAAAAAGCAAGAGAGGAGAGGAGAGGAGAGGAGAGAGGGGCATGGGAGAGGATTGAGAAACGGATGAGAGAGAAGGAGGAGAGGAAAGAAAAAAGCAAGAGAGGAGAGGAGAGAAGAGGAGAGGAGAGAGGGGCATGGGAGAGGATTGAGAAACGGATGAGAGAGATGGAGAGGAAAGAAAAAAAGCAAGAGAGGAGAGGAGAGGAGAGGAGAGCGCAGTGACGGCGTCACTGTGAGCTAGTCTGGTGTCTCTAATGTCATTAATCCAGCAGCAGGGAGATTGACAAACTCGTCCACTCAGGACAGATGTTTTATAGCCAACTACCCTCCTCCCCCCCTCTCCCGCTTGCCCTCCCTCTCTCTCCCTCTCTTTTATCTCTATCTCTCTTCTCTCTCCCCGTCTCTTTTATCTAGCGCCTTGCTCTCTTTTCTCTCTCTCTCTTTCTCTTCTCTCTTTCTCTCTCTCTTTCTCTTTCTCTCTTCTCTCTCTTTTCTCTCTCTCTGCTTTGCTTTTTGGAGCAGAAAGATCAGGCAGAGGATGACTGTCTGTGTGTCTATCTTCAGAAATGGAAATCTCTACATATAAAAAATGCACACTAACTGGACAATACATTGACCCTCCACATTGACTCTGTACCGGTACCCCCTGTATAAAGCCTCGCTATTGTTATTTTACTGTTGCTCTTTAATTATTTGTTACTTTGTTGCTTATTTTGGGGGTATTTTTCTTAAACCTGCATTGTTGGTTAAAGGTGTGTCAGTAAGCATTTCACTGTAAGGTCGACACTTGTTGTTTAATCGGCGCATGTGACAAATAACATTTGATTTGATTTGACATTATATACACTGGCGTTGGGGAACTTGCCAAGTTGATATCTACCGTAGTTGGTAATTATTGACTACATATCCATTTACTATACATCTATAAGCATTTCATGAGCTTGTTATAACAGGTCCTTACCACAATATTAAAGGTTCATGGAATATATCCATAGCATATCTATACCGCATTCATGTCATTCTATGCAAGAGCTCATATTCAGGTATCTTAATAATAGATGCATTATAACAATGACAGCGTAGTGTCATCATTATGTCTGTTATCAGAAGTGTGCTTCTTCCATACCAGTGTTAGTGAATATGCCAAAAGGCCAAACCATGCTTTGAAAATGATGCTGATATATAGCCTGCACCAGCTCCATGTCCCTCACCGGCCGGTATAGGCCCATATATAGCCTGCACCAGCTCCATGTCCCTCACCGGCCGGTATAGGCCCATATAGCCTGCACCAGCTCCATGTCCCTCACCGGCCGGTATAGGCCCATATATAGCCTGCACCAGCTCCATGTCCCTCACCGGCCGGTATAGGCCCATATATAGCCTGCACCAGCTCCATGTCCCTCACCGGTCGGTATAGGCCCATATATAGCCTGCACCAGCTCCATGTCCCTCACCGGCCGGTATAGGCCCATATATAGCCTGCACCAGCTCCATGTCCCTCACCGGCCGGTATAGGCCCATGATTTACCTTCTTCTTTTCAATGGTGCTTGAAGATTCTGCCACGCTGGCATGGCAGAAGCACACTTTTGAGAACAGCCAAAATGATGACACCACTCTGTTAATGTAATGATGTATCTATTAAGACACCTAAATATGAGCTCTTGCATAGCATGACATGAATGCGCTGTAGAAATGCTATGGATATATTTTGTTAACCTTTAACAATGCGGTTGGGACCTGTTATAACACGTTCCTGAAATGCTTTTTTTCAAGAAATGCTTATAAATGTGTAATAAACGCATTATGGATGTAGTCAAAGTAAACCAGACATTTAACATCTCTCTCTCTCTCTCTCTCTCTCTCTCTCTCTCTCTCTCTCTCTCTCTCTCTCTCTCTCTCTCTCTCTCTCTCTCTCTCTCCCTCTCTCTCTCTCTTTCTCTCTCTCTCTCTCTCTCCTCTCTCTCTCTCTCCTCCATCTCTCCCTCTCTCTCCATCTGTCTCTCTCTCTCTCTGAGATACAGCAGCTAGCTGGCTAGCAGCTAAAAGTCATGCAGACAGCTGGTAGCTGGCAGGTTTCATTCTTAAAAGTTACAGTGAGGATGTGACTCACCTGCTACTTATCCACATCTGACAGGCCTGTATTAAACAGGACAGTGAGGAGGGGGATTAAAAATGCAGGGCTGATGTGGCTGATGGGAAAGGGAAGAGGGGGATGCTCTTATCCAGGGCTCTCCTCTGGGGCTATAGTTTTAGAGGGCTCAGCAGCCTGCTGTGTGGTGTGTGTGTGTGTGTGTGTGTGTGTGTGTGTGTGTGTGTGTGTGTGTGTGTGAGAGAGGGAGTGCAGTAATTTATATTTGAGTGAGGTGGAGGGAAGAGAAGGAGGAGTGGAGGCTGGGAGAGGGAGAGAGAGAGGGAGAGAGGGAGGAGGAAGGAGAAGTACTCAATAGAGAAATCGTCGTTGTGTCAGGGAGGGCAGTATGTCACCTCTCTATGTCTCTCTCACATTGTAAAAGGCAAATTTACTGCACCCATTGATTCTTTCAGTACAGTGGCTGGCAACACTCGCTAGGGATTCAAGCCTCTGCTTTCATTCTCCAGCAGCACGGCTGATCACAGCACACACACACACACACACATCACACATGCACGCACGTCAATTCAAAGAGCTTTATTGGCATTGGAAACATGTTTACATTGCCTAAGCAAGTGGAATAGATAATTAACAAAAGTGAAATAAACGATCAGAAAGTAACAGTAAAGATTACACTCGTAGTTTGCGTTCCATTTCAAAGCAGGGCTCTGTGCAGGTCAGTTAAAATCTTCCACACCGATCTCAGGAAACCATTTCTGTATGGACCTGGCTTTGTGCACGGGGGCATTGTCATGCTGAATCAGGAAAGGGCCTTCCCCAAACTGTTACCACGAAGTTGGAAGCACAGCATATCATTTCATGCTGTAGCTTAAAAATTCCCTTCACTGAAACTTAACCCGAACCAAAAGCCCCAGACTATTATTCCTCCTTCACCAAACTTTATGGTTGGCACTATGCATGGGGGCAGGTAGAGTTCTGGCGTTCGCCAAACCAAGATTAGTCCGTCGGACTTACAGATGGTGAAGCGTGATTCACCGCTCCAGAGAACTCATTTCCACTGTTGTTTGTGGGATCTTGTTTTTGTGTAGCTGCCTGTGAGCAGCCCAGAACATCACATTTCGTTTGCGTCTGTATTGTTTTGGTACTTTGCTGTTTAGCCCTACTAGACTTTACGTTTAGTTTTGTATTTGTTGTTTTTTCAGTGTTCATTTAATAAATTAAAATGTACCCCTACCACGTTGCATCAGAATCTGAAGAAAAATTGGTCAAACCGTGAGATCTTGTTGGGAAAGTAGCCTTATTAGAAAGTAGCCTATAGCAGTGTAGGGTCAGCATAATACACACTACTTTTAGTGCACTATATGGAGCATAGGATAGCATTTAAAAGCAGCCTAAAGCTGTGTGTGGTAAGCATAATGTACACTATAAGGGGAATTTAGTATTGTGGACACAGCCATTATTATCATATTAGACAGTAGCTTATAGCGATGGGGTTCAAAGCAACACAGTGCTATAGCTCATTTAAGTTTTAATGAGACTGGACTGACCCTGGGGACACTTGACCTTTACAGTGACCTCTGGCCTTAGACCTTCTCCCTTTACCTCTAGGAGTTTGTGTGTCTGTTTTATAATCTGACATCTGACCTCTCAATTCCACCTACTTTCTTTCTCCCCTCTCTTTTCTTCTCTATTTTTCTCGTTCTGTCTCTCTCTTCTCCTCTCTTTCTCCCTCCTCTCCCCACCCTCTCTCCCTCCTCGGCCCTCTTCTCTTCTCCTCTCCCCGCCCTCTCTCCCTCCTCGGCCCTCTTCTCTTCTCCTCTCCCCACCCTCTCTCCCTCCTCGCCCCTCTCTCCCTCCTCTCCCCGCCCTCTCTCCCTCCTCGGCCCTCTTCTCTTCTCCTCCCCCCCCCCCTCTCTCCCTCCTCGGCCCTCCCTCTCTCCCCGCCCTCCTCCCTCCTCGGCCCTCTTCTCTTCTCCCTCCCCGCCCTCTCTCCCTCCTCGGCCCTCTTCTCTTCTCCTCTCCCCGCCCTCTCTCCCTCCTCGGCCCTCTTCTCTTCTCCTCTCCCCGCCCTCTCTCTCCCTCCTCGGCCCTCTTCTCTTCTCCTCTCCCCGCCCTCTCTCCCTCCCTCCTCGGCCCTCTTCTTCTCCTCTCCCCGCCCCTCTCCCTCCTCGGCCCTCTTCTTCTCCCCCGCCTCTCCCTCCTCCTCGCCCTCTTCTCTTCTCCTCTCCCCGCCCTCTCTCCCTCCTCGGCCCTCTTCCCTCTCCCCCTCTCCTCCCTCCTCCCTCTTTGCCCCCCTTCTCCCTCCCTCCCCCTCCCCTCCTTTGCCCCCTTCTCTCCCACTCCCCGCCCTCTCTCCCTCCTCTGCCCTCTCTCCCTCCTCTCCCCTCTCTCCCTCCTTTGCCCCCTTCTCCTCTCCTCTCCCCCTCTCTCTCCCTCCTCATGCTTGTATTGGACCCTCCCTCTCTTCTCCTCTACTCTCACCTTCTTTCTTCCTCCTCTGCCGTCTTCTCCTCTCCTCTCCACCATCTCTCCTCCTCTCCAGAAACTGCATGTGTTTAGGAAGACGTTGCAGGCGTTGATCTATCCCATCTCGTCTACGACGCCTCATAACTTTGAGGTGTGGACGGCCACCGCCCCAACCTACTGCCATGAGTGTGAGGGCCTGCTGTGGGGCATCGCCAGGCAGGGTATGCGCTGCTCTGAGTGTGGTGTCAAATGCCATGAGAAGTGTCAGGATCTACTCAATGCCGACTGTCTACAAAGTAAGGAAATGCACTCACACACACACACAGGCTCACTCCCAGAAACACAGATTTGCACTCCCATTCGCTCGCACTCCCACTCACTCGCACGCACACACTCACACAGACTCACACAGACTCACACAGACTCACACACACACACACACACACACACGCACGCACACACACACGCACACACACGCACACACGCACACACACACACATTCATATGTGGTTACGGATTCAATGCAACAATGGGAGAGTTCTATCTTCCTTTAGTTGCAATTTATTCCGCTATTATTTACAATGGGAGCTATGGTAGCGCTGTCCACTATCCTGTGGTGCTGAACTTCAGAATCCACATTCTGTTGCTGACCACTTCAGTGGTGCTGAATCGCAGATGCCTGCTTTTACAGCTTGTTTGTTTTGCTCCATATAGCATACACAAGCTGTCCGTGTGTGTGTGTGTGTGTGTGTGTGTGTGTGTGTGTGTGTGTGTGTGTGTGTGTGTGTGTGTGTGTGTGTGTGTGTGTGTGTGTGTGTGTGTGTCCGCATCCGTCCAGCTGTTGGCTCCAGCCTTACAGGGAGGGTGTCTCCTCTGACTCTCAGTATGACATTACTCTCTGCCTCCCGGCTAGTGTAGCTAGCTCTCAAATGTGTTTGCACTATAACACACTCACACCCTCTACATCTTGCTACTGTAATGTTTATTTAATCTGATTACCTCTGTCCTACAGTAGCAGGTCATGTTTTGGGTCGTATCTAGAGGTTTATCCTAGTGTTTTATGATTGGATGACAGTAGACGGTGACACGTTATCCCCAGGACCGTCACTCTCTGTAACTGGATTAGCTCCACTCTGAATGATAGAACTCTCTGTGTGCGTCCCAAATGGCCCTCTAATCCCTACATACTGCACTACTTTTAGTACTGCACTACGTTTAGTACTGCACTACTTTTAGTACTGCACTACTTTTATTACTACCCTATGTAGGGAAAACAGCGTAATTTGGGACGAATACATAGTGTTTTATTCAAATGATGATTCATATTTAATTTGACCTCGCCAAAGATGACAGGCGAGATAACTCGATTAGAGGAGGAGAGAGAAGGGGTGTAAAAGAGCGAGGGGGAGGGGGAGGGGGGAGAGAGGGAGAAAGAGGGAGGGAGGGAGGGGAGGGAGGGAAGAGGGAAGAGAGGGAGAGAGGGAGGGGAGAGAAGGGAGAAGGAGAGGGGGAAAGAGAGGGAGAGGGAGAGGGGAGAGGAGAGAGGGGAGAGGGGGAGGGAGAGGGAGAGAGGGGAGAGAGGGAGGGAGGGGAGAGAGAGGGAGGGAGGGGAGGAGGGGAGGGGGAGGGGGAGGGGAGAGAGGGGGGAGGGGAGGGAGGGAGAGGGGGGAGGGAGAGGGAGGAGGGAGGGAGGGGAGAGAGGGAGGGAGAGGGGGGAGGGGGGAGGGGAGGGAGAGGGAGGGAGGGAGGGGAGAGGGGAGAGGGAGGGAAGGTAGAGGGGAGAGGGGGAGGGAGAGAAGGAGGGAGGAGGAGGGGGAGGGAGGGAGGGAGGGAGGGAGGGAGGGAGGGAGAGGAGGGAGGGAGGGTCCAATAAAAGCATGAGGAGAAAGCAGAAGTGTGTGTTTGAGAGATGGGCCGTAGCCAAGGTCTTTCTAACCCCTACCCCCTACTCACACACACAAACACACAGACTAAAGGAGGCTTCTAACTGTATTCTAATCACAGACAGTATTTGTAACCTTCTCCTCCTACAACAACTGCTTCCCATTGTGTTCTAGGGACAAGATACCCAAAAGAGAAAGGAAGAGAAAGAGAGATAGAGTCCACAAAGAGCATGTGAGAAAGTTATCTGTGTGTTTGATAGATGGGCCAGAGGACATCTAAGGGTGGTGGACAAGAGTTATAAGCACAATGCTGTAACCTAATTTGTAATGGTGTGTTTTTTCTCTCTCTCTCTCTTTGTGTGTGTGTGTGTGTGTGTGTGTGTGTGTGTGTGTGTGTGTGTGTGTGTGTGTGTGTGTGTGTGTGTGTGTGTTGTGTGAGCGTGTGTTGTGTGTATTTTCCTGTGTGTGTGTGGTGGTCTAGGGGCGGTGGAGAAGAGTTCTAAGCATGGCGCTGAAGACAAGACCCTGAACATCATCATGGCCATGAAGGAGAGGATGAAGATCAGGGAGAAGAACCGGCCTGAGGTGTTTGAGGTCATCCAGGAGATGTTTGGGATCTCTAAAGAGGACTTCACTGGACACCTGAAGACCGCCAAGCAAGCAGTGCTGGAGGGAACCTCCAAGTGGTCCGCCAAGATCAACATCACAGGTTAGTAGTATCAACACTATGAACTAAGCCCTCGCCCCTAGCCAAGCAGGCTATACTGGAGGGAACCTCCAAGTGGTCCGCCAAGATCAACATCACAGGTTAGTAGTATCAACACTATGAACTAAGCCCTCGCCCCTAGCCAAGCAGGCTATACTGGAGGGAACCTCCAAGTGGTCCGCCAAGATCAACATCACAGGTTAGTAGTATCAACAATAAGAACTAAGCCCTCGCCCCTAGCCAAGCAGGCTATACTGGAGGGAACCTCCTAGTGGTCCACCAAGGTCAACATCACAGGTTAGTAGTACCAACACTATGAACTAAGCCCTCACCCCTAGCCAAGCAGGCTATACTGGAGGGAACCTCCTAGTGGTCCACCAAGGTCAACATCACAGGTTAGTAGTACCAACACTAAGAACTAAGCCCTCGCCCCTAGCCAAGCAGGCTATACTGGAGGGAACCTCCTAGTGGTCCACCAAGGTCAACATCACAGGTTAGTAGTATCAACACTATGAACTAAGCCCTCGCCCCTATCCAAGCAGGCTATACTGGAGGGAACCTCCTAGTGGTCCACCAAGGTCAACATCACAGGTTAGTAGTATCAACACTATGAACTAAGCCCTCGCCCCTATCCAAGCAGGCTATACTGGAGGGAACCTCCTAGTGGTCCAACAAGGTCAACATCACATCTTAACACAATCTCTGAGCCCTGGTGCTGGGAAGGTTTGCTGGACTATAATAAATGTCTTCAGATCGTCTTGAGCAAGGCACATAGCTGGAAGGGCGATACACCACTGTGGCTGATTCTGTGCTCCGTCCTATAGGTGATGTGTGTGTGCATGTATTACCTTGCAGCGGTGCGACTAGAGCATACAGTTCCTCTGGGCTAAATTACACCAGGTTGGGCTGAGCTGAGCTATATTATTGCCTAGCTAGCATTCCTGCCATTCATTGTGTGTGTCAATCAATCCCCAAGAGACTGAGACAGAGAGAAAAACTGCCTCCCGCTCCCATCTATCTCTATGGCCTTATCCAACGTCCTGTTTTAGAACCGGCTTATTGACTCTTTATTTATGTATTCATTTGATGAACACAGACACACATTGATTGTGTAGCACTTTGGCGGTAGATAGATAGGCAGCCGTGAGATGTGAATGTTCTGCATCAGCTAACTGCTACATCCCAGCCCTGGATCAGTGGATTTGTATAGACTGCTGTAGGAAGGAGAATACAGTATACTTCATAAACTCCCTCTCTCCATCACTGATTTTTTCTATCTTTCCACCCTTACCCCTCTCACTTTCTATATCTCTCCCCCTCTATCTCTCTCTTTTTCTCTCCATCACTCAGCTCTGTAGTTGCGGTATATTTTACTACATTATACAGAGCCAACATAGACATCAGCCATTCTCTGCCTCTTTCTATTCTTTCCACCTCTTTTCACTCCTCCCTCTCCCTTTCCACATCACCCTCTCTCTCTCCGATACCCCTCTCTCTCCCCCTTTTCTCCCTTTTCACTCTCTCTCTGCCATTTCTTCTCCATCTCTGTCTATCCCCTGTATCCCCTCGCTCTCTCCCTCTCATCCCCTCTCCCCCCTCTCTCTCATTGTATTGTAGTTCTTGCTGCCGGGGGCAACACGAGGCTGTAGCTTCTCATTTGTGGTATCTTTGAGAGCCCGGCCCACCAGTCTCTGTCAGCGACAGCAGAGGGGCTGGCTGGGGGAGTTATGTACCATGAATAATACAGAGTGTCACTCATACATATTTAATGTCCAGTGTCCTTTTACCTTTTATGGGGCTGGGAAATACTACTTCCTGTCTGAGATGGATGGTTAAGGGTGTGTGGAGCAGGGTGTGTGGAGCAGGGTGTGTGGAGCAGGGTGTGTGGAGCAGGGTGTGTGGAGCAGGGTGTGTTTTAGCAGGGTGTGTGGGGGGAGCTGTTAATGGGGTATAGGTTGTGTGTCTGTGTTGGTGAGGGTGTGTGTCTATGTGTGTGTGTGTGTGTGTGTGTGTGTGTGTGTGTGTGTGCCTCATCTATAGCCTGGGAAGACAAATAGTCTCTGGAAGAGTAGCCAACCTAAGTATATTTTGTCTTTCAGCAAGTAGTTGTTGTTGGTATAGTCTGGCTAGGGCATTTTATTTAACCTTTATTTAACTAGGCAAGTCAGTTAAGAACAAATTATTATTTACAATGACGGCCTAGGAAAAGGCAAAAGGCCTCCCACGGGGGCTGGGATGAAATGAAAATATAGGACAAATGTCAAGTTGAAGATGGAACATATCACACAAATTGCAAAATCTTAAAGCTATAATATTTAACTTTTTGGCCGACCTGACCAAATTAACATAAAAATGTGAGTTATAGATCTGTCATTCTTATTGAAGGCAAATATAAGACTCGGTAGATCTGTTCTATGTGTAGAGTTTCTGTGCTTCCTGTCGTTAAGTTTAGTGTTTGCATCTTTTACCATCGGTTTTGTATACCAGCTTCAAACAGCTGAAAAACTATATTTTGGGTTATTGGAAACATGTTTAACAGAGATTTAGATGGTACAATGATTCTCTAAACTGTACACTGAGTGTACAAAACATTAGGAAACACCTTCCAAATATTGAGTTGCCCCCCCTTTTGCCTTCAGAACAGCCTCAATTCATAGGGGTATGGACTCTCTGTAAGGTGTCGAAAGTGTTCCACAGGGATGCTGGCACATGTTGACTCAAAAGCTTTCCACAGTTGTGTCAAGTTGGCTGGATGCCCTTTGGGTGGTGAATCGTTCTTGATACACACGGGAAACTGTTTATTGTGAAAAACCCAGCAGCATTGCAATTCCTGACACACTCAAACCAGTGCGCCGGGTACAAACTACCATACCCCGTTCAAAGGCGCTTAAATATGCACCCTCTGATGGAACACATACACAATCCATGTCTCAATTGGCTCGAGGCTTACAACTCCTTATTTAACCTGTCATCTCCCCTTCATCTACACTGATTGAAGAGGATTTAACAAGTGACATCAATAAGGGATCATAGCTTTCACCTGGATTCACGGGCTGGCCATGCTTTCCTCCTGGCTACCCCAACCCCGGCCAACAGCTCCACACCCCCACAACTACTTGCCCGGCTTCCCCAGCTTCTCCTTCACCCAAATCCAGAATCCAGATAGCAGATGAAAGAGCTGCAAAACCTGGACCGTTACAAATCAGCTGGGCTAGACAATCTGGACCCTCTCTTTCTAAAAAGTATCCGCAGCCATTGATGCAACCCCTATTACCAGTCTGTTCAACCTCTCGTATTGTCTGAGATCCCTAAAGATTGGAAAGCTGCTGCGGTCATCCCCCTCTTCAAAGGGGGTGACACTCTAGACCCAAACTGTTACAGACCTATATCCATCCTGCCCTGCCTTTCTAAAGTCTTCAAAAGCCAAGTTAATAAACAGATCAATGACCATTTCGAATCCCACCGTACCTTCTCCGCTGTGCAATCCGGTTTCCGAGCTGGTCATGGGTGCACCTTAGCCACGCTCAGGGTACTAAACGATATCATAACTGCCATTGATTAAAAAAAACAGTACTGTGCAGCCGTCTTCATCGATCTGGCCAATGCTTTTGACTCTGTCGATCAACATATTCTTATCGGCAGACTCAATAGCCTTGGTTTCTCAAATGACTGCGTTGCCTGGTTCACCAACTACTTAGCAGACAGAGTTCAGTTTGTTAAATCGGAGGGCCTGTTGTTCGGACCTCTGGCAATCTCTATGGGGGTACCACGGGGTTCAATTCTCGGGCCGACTCTTTTCTCTGTAAATATCAATGATGTCGCTCTTGCTGCGGGTGATTCCCTGATCCACCTCTACGCAGACGACACCATTCTGTATACATCTGGCCCTTCTTTGGACACTGTGTTAACTAACCTCCAAACAAGCTTCAATGCCATACAACACTGCTTCCGTGGCCTCCAACTGCTCTTAAACGCTAGTAAAACCAAATGCATGCTTTTCAACCATTTGCAGCCCGCACCGCCCGCCCGACTAGCATCACTACTCTGGACAGTTCTGACCTAGAATACATGGACAACTATAAATACCTAGGTGTCTGGCTAGACTGTAAACTCTCCTTCCAGACTCATATCAAACATCTCCAATCCAAAATCAAATCTAGAATCAGCTTTCCATTTCACAACAAAGCCTCCTTCACTCACGCTGCCAAACTTACCCTAGCCGATCCTCGACTTTGGCGATGTTGTCTACAAAATAGCTTCCAATACTCTACTCAGCAAATTGGATGTAGTCTATCACAGTGCCATCCATTTTTTTTACCAAAGTGCCTTATACCACCCACCACTGCGACCTCTATGCTCTAGTCGGCTGGCCCTCTCTACATATTCGTCGCCAGACCCACTGGCTTCAGGTCATCTACAAGTCTATGCTAGGTAAAGCTCTGCCTTATCTCAGCTCACTGGTCACCATAACAACACCCACCAGTAGCATGCGCTCCAGCAGGTATATCTCACTGGTCATCCCCAAAGCCAACACCTCATTTGGCCGCCTTTCCTTCCAGTTCTCTGCTGCCAGTGACTGGAACGAATTGCAAAAATCGTTGAAGCTGGAGACTTACATTTCACTCACTAACTTTAAACATCAACTATCTGAGCAGCTAACCGATCGCTGCAGCTGTACATAGTCCATCTGTAAATAGCCCACCCAATCTATCTACCTCAACCCCATATTGTTTTTATTTACTTTGCTGCTATTCTGCACACCAGTATCACTACTTACACACCACCATCTGCTCATCATCATCTGCTATTTATCACTCCAGTGTAAATCTGCTAAACTGTAATTACTTTGCTACTATATTCTATTTATTGCCTTACCTCCTCATGCCATGTCATTTGCACACACTGTA
Organism: Oncorhynchus masou masou; assembly: GCF_036934945.1. Classification (NCBI taxonomy): domain Eukaryota; kingdom Metazoa; phylum Chordata; class Actinopteri; order Salmoniformes; family Salmonidae; genus Oncorhynchus; species Oncorhynchus masou. The sequence continues at coordinate 21,152,545 of NC_088213.1, read as the reverse complement.
TATAGGCTTTTGTTTTTCTATTGTGTTATTGACTGTACGCTTGTTTATTCCATGTGTAACTCTGTGCTGTTGTTTCTGTCGCACTACTTTGCTTTGTCTTGGCCAGGTCACAGTTGTAAATGAGAACTTGTTCTCAACTAGCTTACCTGGTTGAATAAAGGTGAAATAAATAAATACAAAATTCAGTCAATGTCTTGGAAAGAGGAGGTGTTACTAATCTATTACTGTATTCCATAAGTGCTTGTTTTATCACATAAACTTATTAGAATTTTAGCAACCAGGAAATGGAGGAGTGATTTCTGCATATTCCACCTTTAACACATCACAAGAAATGGATGATGTAGTACACACTTGGATGATGTAATACACAGGAAATGGGGACCTGTTTTGGCTCGTGAACACCACTTTCAAAACTGCTGGCTGAAGTGACAGATGTTCAGGAGTGCATCTTTAAGTGCTGTATCTTTAATGAGACATCTCAGTCTTATTCCCCCATAAAAAAACACAAGTGCACTTGTTTTTTCCTACATGAACTGACTCTGCTGATAACTTTATTGAGGAACAATGTATTTACAAAGACTGTGATATGTGGTTGTCTCAACAAGTTATCTTAAGATTAGCGTAAGTCGCTCTGGATAAGAGCATCTGCTAAATAAAAAATATATATATTTAAATGTAGTGTGTGTGTGTGTATGTGCTTGTGCATGGTCATGTGCGATGGTGGTGGACTGGTCTCTCTTAGGTATCTGTCTGTGGGCGAGGCAGATATTCACTGCTTCCCCAACAAACAGATTGGCTATACTGGAGACACGTTTACATGGCTATGGTACCTATACGTACATTAGACATAGGACAAGGCTCTACTAGTGCATAGCAAGTAATACAAGCCTTAAACCTGCAGGCTTTACGTGTTACATATATTTTAATATGTATATTATACTGTATATTAGTGCTGGACTGGAACAAGTCTCACTGTTTTTATTCCCCCCCCCCTCTCCAGTGATGTGTGCCCAGGGTCTGCAGGCCAAGGATAAGACAGGTTCCAGTGACCCCTATGTGACTGTCCAGGTAGGGAAGACCAAACGGCGTACCAAGACCATCTTTGGGAACCTCAACCCTGTCTGGGACGAGAAGTTCTTCTTGTGAGTATGAACATACAGTATATCACTGCTACAACATTTCTACAACCTAAGCCAGTGTACTACAGGCTGTATTATAGACGTGGTCCTTTGTGGCTTCGTCGGTAGAGCATGGCACTTGCAACCCGTTGGTTTGATTCCCGCTGGGGCCACCCATAGAGAAAATATATGCACACATGACCATCCTGTCCAGGTGGTGTACATAAAGACTGCCTCAGGCTACAGAAACAGGAGGTATGCTGCTATCCTAGGGGCCATTCTGGCTCAGACAGGGCTACCTTCTTCAGCTGTAACACTCCAGCAGACATTATTATCACAGACATGTACAACCTACAACACCAACAAATGAGGGGACAGGAGATGGAAAATAATTCAAATGCGTTTCACTGACAAATGTGTTATTGACATTAATATCATATACAGTGCATTTGGAAATGACTTTTTCCACCTTTTGTTACGTTATTAAAGCCTTGTTCTAAAATTGATTAAATAAATGTTTTTCCTCATCAATCTACACACTGCCCCATAAGGACAAAGGGAAAACAGGTTTTTAGAAAAACATTTTTTTACCTTTATTTAACTAGGCAAGTCAGTTAAGAACAAATTCTTAATTTCAATGATGGCCTAGGAACAGTGGGTTAACTGCCTGTTCAGGGGCAGAACGACAGAACCTTGTCAGCTCGGGGGTTTGAACTTGCAACCTTCCGGTTACTAGTCCAAAGCTCTAACCACCTCATTTATTAAAAATAAAGACAGAAATACCTTATTTACATACGTATTCAGACCCTTTGTTATGATACCCAAAATTGATCTCAGGTGCATCCTGTTTCCATTGATCAGTGAGATGTTTCTACAACTTGATTGGAGTCCACTTGTGGTAAATTCAATTGATTGGACATGATTTGGAAAGGCACACACCTGTCTATATAAGGTCCCACAGTTGACAATGCATATCAGACACAGATCTGGGGAAGGGTACCAAAACATTTCTGCAGCATTGAAGGTGGCCTCCATCATTCTTAAATGGAAAAAGTTTGGAACCACCAAGAGCTGGACGCCTGGCCAAACTGAGCAATCGGGGGAGAAGGGCCTTGGTCAAGGAGGTGACCATGAACCCGATGGTCACTCTGACAGAGTACCTCTGCGGAGATGAGAGAACATTCCAGAAGGACAACCATCTCTGCAGCACTCCACCAATCAGGCCTTTATGGTTGAGGCCATACGGAAGCCACTCCTCAGTAAAAGACACATGACAGCCCGATTGGAGTTTTCCAAAAGGCACTTAAAGGACTCTCAGGCCATGAGAAACAAGATTCTCTGACCTGATGAAACCAAAATTGAATCAAATCAAATCAAATCAAATGTATTTATATAGCTCTTCGTACATCAGCTGATATCTCAAAGTGCTGTACAGAAACTCAGCCTGAAACCCCAAACAGCAAGCAATGCAGTTGTAGAAGCACGGTGGCTAGGAAAAACACCCTAGAAAGGCCAAAACCTAGGAAGAAACCTAGAGAGGAACCAGGCTATGTGGGGTGGCCAGCCCTCTTCTGGCTGTGCCGGGTGGAGATTATAACAGAACATGGCCAATATGTTCAAATGTTCATAAATGACCAGCATGGTCAAATAATAATAATCACAGGCAGAACAGTTGAAACTGGAGCAGCAGCATGGCCAGGTGGACTAGGGACAGCAAGGAGTCATCATGTCAGGTAGTCCTGAGGCATGGTCCTAGGGCTCAGGTCCTCCGAGAGAGCGAAAGAAAGTGAGAAAGAGATAATTAGAGAGAGCATACTTAAATTCACACAGGACACCGGATAAGACAGGAGAAGTACTCCAGATATAACAAACTGACCCTAGCCCCCCGACACATAAACTACTGCAGCATAAATACTGGAGATTGAGACAGGAGGGGTCAGGAGACACTGTGGCCCCATCCGATGACACCCGTGGACTTGGCCAAACAGGAAGGATATAAGCCCACCCACTTTGCCAAAGCACAGCCCCCACACCACGAGAGGGATATCTTCAACCACCAACTTACCATCCTGAGACAAGGCCGAGTATAGCCCACAAAGATCTCCGCCATGGCACAACCCAAGGGGGGTGGGCCAACCCAGAGAGGAAGATCACATCAGTGACTCAACCCACTCAAGTGACGCACCCCTCCCAGGGACAATATGAAAGAGCCCTAGTTAGCCAGTGACTCAGCCCCTGTAATGGGGTTAGAGGCAGAGAATCCCAGTGGAAAGAGGGGAACCGGCCAGGCAGAGACAGCAAGGGCGGTTCGTTGCTCCAGAGCCTTTCCATTCACCTTCACACTCCTGGGCCAGACTACACTCAATCATATGACCCACTGAAGAGATGAGTCCTCAGTAAAGACTTAAAGGTTGAGACCGAGTTTGCGTCTCTCACATGGGTAGGCAGACCATTCCATACAAATTGAGCTCTATAGGAGAAAGCCCTGCCTCCAGCTGTTTGCTTAGAAATTCTAGGGACAATTAGGAGGCCTGCGTCTTGTGACCGTAGCGTACGCGTAGGTATGTACGGCAGGACCAAATCAGAGAGATAGGTAGGAGCAAGCCCATGTAATGCTTTGTAGGTTAGCAGTAAAACCTTGAAATCAGCCCTTGCCTTGACAGGAAGCCAGTGTAGGGAGGCTAGCACAGGAGTAATATGATCAAATTTTTGGGTTCTAGTCAGGATTCTAGCAGCCGTATTTAGCACTAACTGAAGTTTATTTAGTGCTTTATCTGGGTAGCCGGAAAGTAGAGCATTGCAGTAGTCTAACCTAGAAGTGACAAAAGCATGGATTAATTTTTCTGCATCATTTTTGGACAGAAAGTTTCTGATTTTTGCAATTTTACGTAGATGGAAAAAAGCTGTCCTTGAAACAGTCTTGATATGTTCTTCAAAAGAGAGATCAGGGTCCAGAGTAACGCCGAGGTCCTTCACAGTTTTATTTGAGACGACTGTACAAACATTAAGATTAATTGTCAGATTCAACAGAAGATCTCTTTGTTTCTTGGGACCTAGAACAAGCATCTCCGTTTTGTCCGAGTTTAAAAGTAGAAAGTTTGCAGCCACCCACTTCCTTATGCCTGAAACACATGCTTCTAGCGAGGGCAATTTTGGGGCTTCACCATGTTTCATTGAAATGTACAGCTGTGTGTCTTCCACATAGCAGTGAAAGTTAATGTTATGTTTTCGAATGACATCCCCAAGAGGTAAAATATATAGTGAAAACAATAGTGGTCCTAAAACGGAACCTTGAGGAACACCGATTTGCCAGAGGACAAACCATTCACAGAGACAAACTGATATCTTTCCGACAGATAAGATCTAAACCAGGCCAGAACTTGTCCGTGTACACCAATTTGGGTTTCCAATCTCTCCGAAAGAATGTAGTGATCGATGGTATCAAAAGCAACGCTAAGGTCTAGGAGCACGACGACAGATGCAGAGCCTCGGTCTGATGCCATTAAAAGGTCATTTACCACCTTCACAAGTGCAGTCTCAGCACTTAAAGGACTCTCAGGCCATGAGAAACAAGATTCTCTGACCTGATGAAACCAAAATTGAACTCTTTTGCCTGAATTCCAAGCTTCATTTCACCCCCAGCTTTGAGTGTACAGCTTTGTTTGAGTTTACTGAAAGTATTATGAAGCTAACCCATGTTAGCTCAGGCCCTTTTTAAATAAACAACAACTTCTAAAATGGAGAGGGAACTTTTGATGATGTTTAGTGCTGTTGTGCTATGTAGAGATTGACCCGTGGTGCCATTAGAGAAGGTATTATGGTTTTAATCTGGCTCTCTATGAGTCTGAACTCTGAACTCTGAGTGGTGACAGACTGTCATGTTGATTGTGATGTTGATCATGTTGATTTAAGGTACACAGAGAACCGAGAACTAATGATATTATCTAACACCACCTAGAACACTGGAATATGGCTTTCTGTAAAACAACACTATAGCACTATGAACAACACATTTCACATCAACGTCATGAGGCTTAAGGAGTCTGTTCTAAAGCCAGTATATCCTATTGTTGTATAAATACATCACAGTATCTGCAGTATCCTATATGGAATTCAAGCTGAAATACGCGTCAGGTTGAACAGCACCATTGTTCACCACAGCCGCAATTGTTGCTGTTTTTGTTTTGATGATAAAAGAGAGGAGGATCATCCAGCATCCTGAACACATTATGTTGCAAAACATCCTCTGCTTTTCTATGTCGCGGGAAGTGATGTGCACTAATGATGTGCACTAATGTCAGAGACAAGAAAATGTGTTTGTTGTTTGAAATAACTTTTGTTGTAATATTACCAATGAATGTGGCAGTTTCATCAAGTATGGATTCCAGGTTTAAATAAAGACATACATAGATAAAGATAAATCATGCACCCCGTTTCCATAGAAACCATAGCGCTGGTGATTAGAATACCATATATACCATATATAGAATATATCTAGGAGACAAAGAGGCTTTGTTAGAGCTGCCTTCCACCATGTTCTCTGTCTGCTGATGGAGGATCTGTGTGTGTGTATGTGTGTGTGTGTGTGTGTGTGTGTGTGTGTGTGTGTGTGTGTGCGTGCGTGTGTTTGTGTTAGTGTGTGTGTGCGCGTGTATGCGTGTGTCCGAATCTATAGTGTTAATGAGAAACCACAGAATGCGACGCAGATAGAGTTACACTGCTCACTCTTGCCTCCTGTGCAAACAAAATGGAGATAGAAAGAGGGAGAGAAAGATTGAGAATGAGATACAGAAACAGAGAGAGAGAGAGACAGAGACAGAGGGAGAGAAAACAAGAGAGACAGAGACAAAGAGAGAACTAGACAGAGAGACAGAGAGACAAGAGAAAACAAGACAGGGAGACAGCAAGACAAAGAGACAGCAAGAAAACAAGACCGAGAGACAGAGAGAAAACAAGACAGAGAGACAGAAAGAAAAGATGTTATCCTCATGCCATGTGACAGGGTCTTGGAATCTTAGCTCTCTGCCTGGCAGGGACATCCATCTGTGGGTGCCACTAACACACACACACACACACACTCACGCACACACACACACACACACACGCACACACACACACGCACACACGCACACACAGACACACACACACACACACACACACACACACACACACACACACACACACACACACACACACGCACACACCCTTGAGTGGGGGAACATTACAGCAGGGTTTCCTAAAGAGAGCCGGTGGGGCTGAATGATGTCAATCCCACCTGACAGACATTCCCCTCACATCTCCTCCTCCTTCTTCTCCTTCTCCTCTCCTCTCCTCTCCTCTCCTCTCCTGGCCCCTCTCTTCTACTCTCCTCTCCTCTCCTGGGCCCTCCCCCCTCTCATCTCCCTTGACTCTCCTCTCCGCTCCGCTCCTCTCCTCTCCTGGCCCCTCTCCCGTCTCCTCTCCTCTTCTCTCCTGGCCCCTCCACCCTCTCATCTCCCTTGACTCTCCTCTCCTCTTCTCTTCTCTACTGGCCCCTCCCCCTCTCATCTCCCTTGACTCTCCCTCTTCTCTCCTGGCCCCTCCCCCCTCTCATCTCCCTTTACTCTCGTCTATTCTATTCTTCTCTACTTTACTTTTACTCTTCTCACCCTCTCCTCTCTGTTCCTCTACTCTCTTTCATTCTCCTCTCTCTCCTCCTTCCAGGTCTTTCATTTCCCACATACATCTAGCAGAGAGGACAACTCCAGACCACTCCCAAGCCTTTGAAGCCCCAATGACAACCCTAACCTAAGAGCCACCCACACTATGCCAACCCTAGCCATTACATATGACTGTGACGTGACTACACTGAGTCTCCAGGTCTGTTTGTGCTCCAGGATAGTGTGAGGTCATATCAAGTTAGGTCAGAGCTGCTGCCAGTAGATAAAACAGCTGAGCGGCTCTAGAGAGGATGGGAGGAGGGAGGAGGGAAGAGGGCCACACAGCTTTTCACCTTCAACGGCTATTTTCTAGATTTTTACAGCTTTTTTTCTCTGATTTAGTCACCCTAATTTGGGCCATCCTTCAAGGGTAAAAACGGCAATAACTTTTGAACGAATTATGAGGCATGAGGTTTGGACACCCTAAACCAGTGGTTACCAAACTATCGATCACAATCGACTGGTCGATCTCCAAGACATTCCTAGTCAATCACCAAGCATTTATATAAAAACAACAACAATAAAGCCTTACGTTCCACATTTTTCTATTCCTTTTGCGTTGTAGGCGTCAGATGCACTTGATTCAGCAGCCCTAATGACGTGAAGGGAAAGTGTCCCCTTTTTGAACCTCTTCATGTGTCTGACGGTAGAACTCTGCTTACCCGACAGGCCCAGAGAGGAAATCAAGTGCACCTACAGGCCTACCGCTGGCCAATAAGATAGTTCAGATCACTGTGTCTGCACAGTTTCCTCGAGCCATAGACTATAAAAAAAAACTTGAACGCACAGCAACGTTGATACTGTGAGAATTCAAAACTGTTAAAACTATGACTAAAGAGACTCAACAAATACAGCGTGTTTATGTTGTTATTCAGCACTGTCAATATATAAGCCATAATATGTGTGTTCTCCCTACACCCACTCACACTACAACCAGCACTGCAGCTGCAATGAATAGGAATAGCAAAGTGTTCTGATAATCATTGTATTTTTATTATAATAGCGACTTGTGTCTTTTTTTAATATCGCCCTAAACTAACTCACTTTACTGGTGCTGTTTTTCTACACATGGTGCTTTGCTGTCCAGTGAGTGTCACAACGCTACAGACCGGATCAAGGTGCGTGTGTGGGATGAGGATGATGACATCAAGTCTCGCATGAAACAACACTTCAAACGAGAGTCGGACGACTTCCTGGGTCAGACCATCATCGAGGTCCGCATGCTCAGCGGGGAGATGGATGTGTGGTACAACCTGGGTATGTTCCAGATCATTCTGCTTCCATGTTCCAGATAATAATAATAATCATAATCATAATAATAATGATTATATGTTCCAGATAAGACTGGTTTTATGTTCTAGAGAATCATATTTCTATGTTCTAGATAATAATGATTATATGTTCCAGATAAGACTGGTTATATTTTTCAGATAAGACTGGTTCTATGTTCTAGAGAATCATTTTTATATGTTCCAGATCAGACTGCTTTCATGTTATAGAGAATACTGGTTCTATGTTCCAGATCATACTGCTTCCATGTTCTAGATAAGACTTCTAGATTGAACTGGTTCTATGTTCTCTATAAAACTGGTTATATGTTGTATATTAGACTGGTTATATGTTCTAGATAATGATTATATGTTCCAGATCCGACTGCTTCCATGTTCTAGATTAGACTTTTTCTATATTCTAGTTAAGTTTGTTTTTATGTTCTAGATAAGACCGGTACCATTTTCTGGATAAGAGGACTGATGCATCTGGTTCTGTGTTCTAGATAAGAGCACTGATAAGTCTGGTTCTGTGCTCTAGATAAGAGAACTGATGCATCTGGTTCTGTGTTCCAGATAAGAGAACTGATAAGTCGATGGTGTCGGGAGCCATCAGATTGAAGCTCAACGTGGAGATGAAGGGAGAGGAGAAAGTAGCTCCGCCCCACGGCCAGTACACCTGTTTACATGAGGTAAGACATCTATACTCACCAACTGGTCTGAAGGATTTGTCCACTCTATGGAAACTGTTCCAGGAACTGTCTCCCTCTACTCCTCTTCTCTCATGTTATTCTCTTCATCCTGTCTTTCTCTCTTCCTTTAGAACCTGTTCCACCACCTGACGGAGGTAAAGAACAGTGGAGCGGTGAAGATCCCAGAGGTGAAAGGAGAGGAGGCGTGGAAGGTCTACTATGACGACGTGTCCCAGGAGATAGTGGACGAGTTCGCCATGAGATACGGAGTAGAGTCCATCTACCAGGCCATGACGTAAGGACACTCTCTTTCTCCCTCTTTTCTCTCCTCTTGGTTCTCTGAAGGCTTACTGCTGTGCTGATGTAATACAGGAAAGCATGCCTCCATGTCCTCAGTGTTACAACTATAGAATCCATGGATTCAATTTCTATGGTTCATGTGTGAGAGAGGAAGCGCCTGGCTGCAGAGTGTGCCTGTGTGAGAGAAGCCTGGCTGCCTGCCTCTGTGCGTGTGCGTGTGTGAGGAAGCGCCTGGCTGCCTGCCTCTGTGTGTGTGCGTGTGTGTGTGTGAGAGAGAAGGAAGCGCCTGGCTGCCTGCCTCTGTGTGTGTGCGTGTGTGTGTGTGAGAGAGAAGGAAGCGCCTGGCTGCCTGCCTCTGTGCGTGTGCGTGTGTGAGAGAGAAGGAAGCGCCTGGCTGCCTGCCTCTGTGCGTGTGCGTGTGCGTGTGCTGTCCGCTCTAAAGCCACAAAGGGAATTCACAGGAAGTCATCATGGTTCTCAGTGTTCTCTCTCCATGCTTGCCTCCCGCAAGTGCTTCTGGGTAATCTGGAGGCTGAGAGCACAGTAATGAATTATGCTCTCCAATGTGAGCATCTGTGTGTGTGTGTGTGTGTCTCTCTCTCTCTCCCCCTCTCCCTCCCGCTCCATTTTTTTTGTCTCACTCGCTGTGTTTTGAAAGGCTATTTAATAAATAATGGCTGTCCTTCCAGATAAATGGGCTGCTCATTTTTGAAAACCTTTGAAATGCCCCTCAAGTTAACCTTTCCTTGTATCAGTATTAAACTATCTCATATAAAGGCCGTGTCCCAAACACCACCCTATTCCCTAATAGCCCCATGGGTCCTGGTCAAAGGTAGTGCACTATAAAGAGAATAGGGTGCCATTTGGGACACTACCCTAACAGTCAATGCCTGACTGTCGAGCAGAATAGATACCTGTTAAGAGGCAGCCTTCTCCTTCTCTCTCACTATTCCCATGACCTACTTAGGTTTAGTTTAATGGATTCAGCTCGGAGAGAGAGAGGGAGGGAGAGAGAGAGTGGGGAAGAGAGATAAAGAGAGGGTGAGATAGAAAGAGTGGTAGGTAGAGAGAGAGCAAGAGAGAGAGAGAGATGAACCTGGAGAAGAGTCCCCTAGGCAAGCTGGTCCTGGGCCTCTGTTCACAAACACAAACAGACCCCACATAGCCCCAGGACAGCAACACAGTTAGTCCCAACCAAATCATGAGAAAACAAAAATATAATTACTTGACACATTGGAAATAATTAAACAAAAAAACAGAGCAAATTGGAATGCTATTCGGCCCTTAAACAGAGAGTACACAGTGGCAGAATACCTGTCTGTGTGTGTGTGTGGGGGGGGGGTGTATTTGGAGCAGCTCCTAAGAACAATGGAGTGAGGGGCGGCATGTTTGTTTGTGTGTGTGTATGTGTGTGTATCGGTTTTAAAGGAACATTACAATTCCATTCAGAGTTTTCTAATCTTCCTGTTATTGACCTTGAAGCTGGCTCCACTCTGCTGGGAATCACATGACATTACAACTTGCAGAATGTGAATGAGCATAGTCTGCCTCTGTATTCTCTCTCTCTCTCTCTCTCTCTCTCTCTCTCTCTCTCTCTCTCTCTCTCTCTCTCTCTCTCCCTGCCTGTCTGACTCTTTCATTTAATCTCTAATATCATTCCTATACTAGTTGAATAATTGCCTCCTCATGATTAAAGGAAAGTTACTACTTAAATCACACTCAAAGAATAGTTAGATATCTTTCTCTCTCTCTCCCTTTCTCCCCACGCACCCCCTCTCTCCTTCCCTCTCTCTCTTCCCCTCTCTTTCCCTTCCTCTCTCTGCCTCCCTTCCACTCTCTGTCCCGTCCTCACCTCTCTCCCCCTCTCTTTCCCTTCCTCTCTCTCTGCCTCCCTTCCACTCTCTGTCCTGTCCTCCCTCCCCTCACCTCTCTCCCCCTTCCTCTCTCTGCCTCCCTTCCACTCTCTGTCCTGTCCTCCCTCCCCTCACCTCTCTCCCCCTCTCTTTCCCTTCTTCTCTCTCTGCCTCCCTTCCACTCTCTGTCCCGTCCTCCCTCCCCTCACCTCTCTCCCCCAGGCATTTCTCCTGTCTGTCCTCTAAGTACATGTGTCCGGGGGTCCCAGCGGTGATGAGTAACCTGCTAGCCAACATCAACGCCTACTTTGCCCACACCACCACCGTCTCAACCAACATCTCTGCCTCCGACCGCTTCGCTGCATCCAACTTTGGGGTGAGAACACACGCGCGCACACACACACACACACACACACACACACACACACACACACACACACACACACACACACACACACACACACACACACACACACACACACACACACACACACACACACACACACACACACACACCTACACACACCTACACACACATCTACACACACACCTACACACACCTACACACACACACACACACCTACACACACACACACACACACTCACCTACACACACACACACACACACACACTTCTCAGCTAATGTTTATGGGCATTTGAAAACATCTGACTGAAATCATGAATATTGATCAGTACTGTTATGTTTTTTGTTTCCTTGTCTACACAAAATATTCCACCCTTTCAATTGTTTTTTATTAAATTAGAAGTTCAAAGTTAAGTTGAACTCACAGTGTGATTGCTTTACTAACAAAAATCTATATATCTGTTTTTCTCACAGAGAGAGAAGTTTGTCAAACTTCTAGATCAGCTGCACAACTCTCTGAGGATTGATCTGTCCAAGTACCGGGTTTGTACTCTGTGTGTGTGTGTGTGTGTGTGTGTGTGTGTGTGTGTGTGTGTGTGTGTATTGTAGAGTGTTGTAAAACAGTGGGTGTCTATGTATAATAGGATTATCTGTCCAGGGGTTGTACCTAGAGATGAACGGTTGTAATGATTTCTATCTCCGCTAGTCCTGTCCACTAGACTTGTCCACTAGTCCTGTCCACTAGTCCTGTCCACTAGTCCTGTCCACTTGTCCTGTCCACTAGTCCTGTCCACTAGACTTGTCCACTAGACTTGTCCACTAGTCCTGTCCACTAGTCCTGTCCACTAGACTTGTTCACTAGTCCTGTCCACTAGACTTGTTCACTAGTCCTGTCCACTAGTCCTGTCCACTAGACTTGTCCACTAGTCCTGTCCACTAGTCCTGTCCACTAGACTTGTGCAGGGCAGGTTTTTCATTGTGTGATTATAGAGGTAAAGACCGAGAGCGGGGCAGGTTTTTCACTGTGTGATAATGGAGATAAATACAGAGAGGGGGCAGGTTTTTCACTGCGTGATTATAGGAGGTAAAGACAGAGAGGGGGCAGGTTTTTCACTGCGTGATTATAGAGGTAAAGACAGAGAGCGGGGCAGGTTTTTCACTGCGTGATCATAGAGGTAAAGACAGAAAGGGGGGCAGGTTTTTCACTGTGTGATTATAGAGTCAACGGCAGGTTTTCACTGTGTGATAATTGATGTAAAGACAGAGAGGTGGCAGGTTTTTCACTGTGTGATTATAGAGGTAAATACAGAGAGCGGGGCAGGTTTTCACTGTGTGATTATAGAGGTAAAGACAGAGAGCGGGGCAGGTTTTTACTGTGTGATTATAGAGGTAAAGACAGAGAGCGGGGCAGGTTTTTACTGTGTGATAATAGGTAAAGACAGAGAGCGGGGCAGGTTTTCACTGTGTGATTATAGAGGTAAATACAGAGAGCGGGGCAGGTTTTCACTGTGTGATAATAGAGGTAAAGACAGAGAGCGGGGCAGGTTTTCACTGTGTGATAATAGGTAAAGACAGAGAGCGGGCAGGTTTTCACTGTATGATTATAGAGGTAAAGACAGAGAGCGGGGCAGGTTTTCACTGTGTTGTAATAGATGTAAAGACAGAGAGCGGGGCAGTTTTTCACTGTGCTTGTCTTTTCAGATTGCTGGTGTCGTGTTATTCACACTGATTGAAAGCAGTCGGGAAATGTCACATTGTTTCTGACTGCTGCAGAGACGGGGCAGTTTTTCACTGTGCTTGTCATTTCAGATTGCACAGACACACACACACACACACACACACACACACACACACACACACACACACACACACACACACACACACACCCCTTGTCGTCGTGCAGTAATGAGATTCAGATCAGGCCAGTCAGTCTCTCCGCTCGCTCGGCGTATGGATTTCTCCGTAATGATATTCTGAAGCAGATTGAGTTTGCTTTTCTCTAAAGAGAGAGTATCGCCCAACCGAGGGAGAGTATCCCCCACTCTTTTTAAACGTATTCGTCAGGGGAGTCCGAATAGGCAGCGACACGGTGTAACAGCTGATTTGTCCCTCTGTGGTGTCCCCTGTCGGCTCTGCTGTCAGTGATTCACAGCAGGTGCTCAGGGATACAGTGTTGTTTCAGACAGTGGACACTTTAAGTCGGAGGAGGGGCTCATTGGAATGGCTGGAAATACCTGTAATGGTGATACATTCCTGTCTCCCGAATCTCTTCATACCAACGTGACAGAATAATGGACCATTAAGGGAGACAGCAGGAATGGACCGTCCTATGACGGGTCCATCCGCCGCCGCTGCAACTGGGCCATCTGACGCCACTGCTACTGATCCGTCCGACGCCGCCACAACTTCCGGGTCCAACTTCAGGCAGCTGCATCGGGTCCTGATTAACCCGCACTGCGTCCCTGTGATCTTCCTCGAGGCCCGGAGTCATGGATCCCTCTGGAACTTTCATTACGGACACCTGTTCCCTATTCCCACTGATTAGTACTTGTATAAGTGTGCCATTTGGTTTCCATTGGGGGTAGATTATTGTTACTATGTCCGTTGGTGCGTGTGAGTACCTGTGCTGTGTGTTTTGGCTTCCATGCCATTGTGGATTGAGCAGATGATAACGGGTCTCGTCCTGTGTGTTAATCATTGTGCGAGTGTGTTATTTATTTGAGGTACTCCTCACTCTTTTGTTTGGGTTTCAACCCTGTGTTTTTGTATAGTGTTTGTTTGGTCTTCGCCCCTGTGCCTTTACAGGGCACACCGTAATTTGGGTAAAATAAAAAAAATCTATTATGCATTCCTGTGCCTGTCTCCCGAATATCTTCATACCAACGTGACACATGGTAGAGGCTGAGGGATCTGGAATGCTCATTTACGTTTCTATGGTGATGGTTTATGGTAGATACTGAGGGATATAGAATGTCTGTTTAGGTTTCTATGGTGATGGTTTATGGTAGATACTGAGGGATATAGGATGTCTGTTTAGGTTTCTATGGTGATGGTTTATGGTAGATACTGAGGGATATAGGATGTCTGTTTAGGTTTCTATGGTGATGGTTTATGGTAGATACTGAGGGATATAGGATGTCTGTTTAGGTTTCTATGGTGATGGTTTATGGTAGATACTGAGGGATATAGGATGTCTGTTTAGGTTTCTATGGTGATGGTTTATGGTAGATACTGAGGGATATAGGATGTCTGTTTAGGTAGGATGTTGTTTCAGGGTAGACGTTGAGGTATATAAGATGTCTGTTTAGGTTTCTATGGTGATGGTTTATGGTAGATACTGAGGGATATAGGATGTCTGTTTAGGTTTCTATGGTGATGGTTTATGGTAGATACTGAGGGATATAGAATGTCTGTTTAGGTTTCTATGGTGATGGTTTATGGTAGATACTGATGGATATAGGATGTCTGTTTAGGTTTCTATGGTGATGGTTTATGGTAGATACTGGGGGATATAGGATGTCTGTTTAGGTTTCTATGGTGATGGTTTATGGTAGATACTGTAGGATATAGGATGTCTGTTTAGGTAGGATGTTGTTTCAGGGTAGACGTTGAGGTATATAAGATGTCTGTTTAGGTTTCTATGGTGATGGTTTATGGTAGATACTGAGGGATATAGGATGTCTGTTTAGGATGTAGTTTCAGGGTAGACGTTGAGGTATATAAGATGTCTGTTTAGGTTTCTATGGTGATGGTTTATGGTAGATACTGAGGGATATAGGATGTCTGTTTAGGTTTCTATGGTGATGGTTTATGGTAGATACTGAGGGATATAGGATGTCTGTTTAGGTAGGATGTTGTTTCAGGGTAGACGTTGAGGTATATAAGATGTCTGTTTAGGTTTCTATGGTGATGGTTTATGGTAGATACTGAGGGATATAGGATGTCTGTTTAGGTTTCTATGGTGATGGTTTATGGTAGATACTGAGGGATATAGGATGTCTGTTTAGGTAGGATGTTGTTTCAGGGTAGACGTTGAGGTATATAAGATGTCTGTTTAGGTTTCTATGGTGATGGTTTATGGTAGATACTGAGGGATATAGGATGTCTGTTTAGGTTTCTATGGTGATGGTTTATGGTAGATACTGAGTGATATAGGATGTCTGTTTAGGTAGGATGTTGTTTCAGGGTAGACGTTGAGGTATATAAGATGTCTGTTTAGGTAGGATGTTGTTTCAGGGTAGACGTTGAGGTGTATAAGATGTCTGTTTAGGGTAGACATTGAGGTACTGTATATGGGATGTTTTTTTAGAGAATGGATATTTTATATTAGTTTGGGTGGATATGTAAGATGTTGTTCTTAGTAAGGACAATAAAGCTGCAAACACAATACACAGTTGAATGATGGTTTAGTGAATGAGTTTTGTCGGTGATTCTCGACTGAGCGGAATTGATGCTTTCATACACGGTCTTTGAGTCCATGATCCTACTGGGTTACTTTTGTGATTGACAGAGAGTTTGTGTGCGTCCCAAATTGCACCATATTCCATATGTAGCGCACTACTTTTGATGAGAGCCTTATGGGTCCTGGTCTAAAGTAGTGAACCCAATAGGGAATAGGGTGCTTTTTGGGATGTGGCCCTTCTGTTCATTTAGATTTCATGTTGACTTTTTGTAACGGACTCAGTAAAGAATCCACTGACATTTCCTCACCAGCCTACTCTAAACCCTCACTGGCAGTACAGCAAAACCTATTGAGCCCCGAGCAGACAAAAATCAGAACAGTTCCTCCTCAGATCAGAGCACACAGTTATCAGGCCCGTTTTAGACTCTGTCAAACACTGAGTAACAATCTTAGTTATTGGTCTAATGGTTAGGGTTAGAGTTCATTAGGTTTGGTCTCAAAGTTACTTGGGAGCAAAACCTATTGAGGGAGTGTGTGTGTGTGTGTTATCAGTGTCTGTGTGTTATTGGTGGTTAGGGTTAGAGTGTGTGTGTGTGTGTGTGTGTGTGTGTGTGTGTGTGTGTGTGTGTGTGTGTGTGCCAGTCTGTGGTAAAGGGGAGGGTGGGGGGCAGTAATGTATAGTTCACCTTTTCTCAGCCTATCAGGGTGCACGTGTGTTGAAAGCTCTCCTGTCACGCTGCTCTGAGCATGAATGGGAGGTTTCCATCACACAGGGCCATGGGGCTTTAACACTAAAAGACCAGACATCAAACTCGTTTAGTGATGATGGCTAGATGTGTCCCATCATCAATATCAATGTGTGAATGAATTATGAGCCTGCGTGGGATACAGCGTTGTGAGACGAGTGGCCTTCAGCACCTGATCCCACCTTGAGGGCCGTACACTACCTAGCTATAATGCTGCATGTTTCCAGGAGGGGAATAGACTGCCACTGGCTGCTGCTTCCCTTTGTGAATCTGTTGGGTAGTGTTAGTTAGTTCATAACTGATTTTTATAGCTATTTCTTGTTGTCTATGACCCTCGTTTCATTATCCTAATACACACACTGTAGCTATTTTGCAACGGTTTTCTTTACTTGAAGGAGAGGCGGACCAAAACACAGCGTGGTTATATTGATTAATGTTTTATTAAAATAAAGATAACCACGAACACTACAAAACAATAAACGTGGAAAACCAAAAACAGCCCTATCTGGTGCAAACACAGAGACAGGAACAATCACCCACAAACACACAGTGAAACCCATGCTACCTAAGTATGATTCTCAATCAGAGACAACTAATGACACCTGCCTCTGATTGAGAACCATACTAGGCCGGAACATAGAAATACCCAAATCATAGAAAAACAAACATAGACTGCCCACCCCAACTCACACCCTGACCATACTAAATAATGACAAAACAAAGGAAATAAAGGTCAGAACGTGACATCTTTGGGATTGTTTTTAGATGAAAAGCGCATTACAAATGAAGAGCTCTATTCAGTCTGTATGGACGAAGCGTTCCAGGATGCGTGATAGAAATGTAAAGGTGATTCCCCATTGAGCCGACATATGCAGGGTTTAATACAGTCTCAACGCGAGAGCATTGCCTTCCAATTTCAATCATGCTGTAACACTTACTTTTTTACAATCACTTTGGCACTAATTTCGGAACCTTGATGTCATTTTTCAAAAATCTAGACACAAAACTCACAAAACTATAATCACCTGTTCAAAATGACACAACTTAACATCAAATTATTACCATTTCAAAATGAAATTCACACATTACATCTGAGATGACTGTCTATTCATTTCATTACAATGATCTAACTATCAATTGATACAATTGATCAAAATGATAAGTGACTGTTGCATTACTCTTAATGCATAGTTTTATGGAAACTGACAAACAACATTCCATTTTTAGATCATGAAAGTTTCAGGATAACGAGATCCATTAACATCAATTACCGTGGAATATGAACCAATTGGACTACATTATCTATGGATGTAAAATTTCATCATCATTCTTTATCAGACTCTGTTTCTATGGTCCCATGTACCACTTTTCCAGACCATGTTTTCAGATTTGACATTACTGTACACTTTATTAGGTACATCTTTCTAGTACTGGGTAGGACCCCCTTTTGCCTCCACAACAGCCTGAATTATTCATGGTGTTGTACGTTAAGAGATGCCATTCTTCACACCACTGTTTTAAACAGCTGTTATTTGAGCATTTGTTGCCTTTCTGTTAGCTTGAATGAGTCTGGACATTCTCCTCTGACCTCTCTCATTAACAAGGTGTTTTTGCCCACAGAAATATCGCTCACTGAATGTGTTTTGTTTATCACACCATTCTCTGTAAACTCTAGAGACTGCAGTGCGTAAAAATCACAGGAGGACAGCTGTTTCTGAGATGCTGGAATCACCATGTGTAGCATCAACAATCATACCACAGTCAAAGTATCTTAGATTACTCATTATGCCTGTTCTAATGTTTGGTCAAACAATATCTAAAGCTCTCTACTCTATATACTCTATATATTGAGTTGAAAGCAGCCACATGATTCGCTGTTTGAATGTAACCTTCCTTGTTGAGCTAAATCAGGTCTGTAGAGCTGATGGCATGACCTATGACCGTTTTGAGCTTTGAAAAATGACCACAAGGTTCTGAAATTAGTGCTTGTAAAAAACTGTAACTTCAGTGATACAGATTGAATAGAGCCTTAACTGTAGAGAGATGGATAATGAGAAGGGAGCGGTAGAGAGAACCAATCTCTTCATTATTTTCTCATGCAGGATAATTTCCCAGCTGGTAACCCAGAGCGTCTCCAGGACCTGAAGTCAACTGTGGACCTTCTCACCAGCATCACCTTCTTCAGGATGAAGGTATGTACACACTCTGTGTGTGACACTCACAGTTTATTGCAGTAGAAGCATGCCTATCAATTAAGTAGGATATTGGTACATTTACTGCTTAGCTTTACAGTGATAGTCAATACTGATTATGGTTATAAACAGGCCACACACACACACACACACACACATATATATATATTTATTATTATTCTTTATTTAACTACACAAGTCAGTTAAGAACAATTTCTTATTTTCAATGACGGCCTAGGAACAGTGGGTTAACTGCCTGTACAGGGGCAGAATGACAGATTTGTACCTTGTCAGTTCGGGGATTTGAACTTGCAACCTTCCGGTTACTAGTCCAACGCTCTAACCACTAGACATACAGTTGAAGTCAGAAGTTTACATACACTTAGGTTGGAGTCATTAAAACTCATTTTTCAACCACTCCACAAATGTCTTGTTAACAAACTATAGTTTTGGCAAGTCGGTTTGGACATCTACTTTGTGCATGACACAATTAATTTTCCCAACAATTGTTTACAGACAGATTATTTCACTTGTAATTCACTGTATCACAATTCCAGTGGGTCAGAAGTTTACATACATTAAGTTGACTGTGCCTTTAAACAGCTTGGAAAATTCCAGAAAATTATGTCATGGCTTTAGAAGCTTCTGATAGGCTAATTGACATAATTTTAGTCAATTGGAGGTGTACCTGTGGATGTATTTCAAGGCCTGCCTTCAAACTCAGTGCCCCTTTGCTTGACATCATGGGAAAATCAAAAGAAATCAACCAAGACCTATTAAAACAATGGGTAGCAAGGAAGAAGCCGCTGCTCAAAAAAACGCCATAAAAGCCACTACGGTTTGCAACTGCACATGGGGACAAAGATCGTACTTTTTGGTCGAATGTCCCCTGGTTTGATGAAACAAAAATAGAACTTTGGCCATAATGACCATTGTTATGTTTGGAGGAAAAAGGGGGATGCTTGCAAGCCGAAGAACACCATCCCAACCTTGAAGCACGGGGGTGGAAGCATCATGTTGTGGGGTTGCTTTGCTGCAGGAGGGACTGGTGCACTTAACAAAATAGATGGCATCATGAGGGAGTAAAATTATGTGGATATATTGAAGCAACATCTCAAGACATCAGTCAGGAAGTTAAAGCTTGGTTGCAAATGGGCTTTCCAATTGGACAATGACCCCAAGCATACTTCCAAAGTTGGCTTCAGGTCAACAAAGTCAAGGTAATGGAGTGGCCATCACAAAGCCCTGACCTCAATCCCATAGAAAATTATTGGGCAGACCTGAAAAAGAGTGTACGAACAAGGAGGCCAACAAACCTGACTCATTTACACCAGCTCTGTCAGGAGGAATGGGTCAAAATTCACACAGTCTACCTGAAACATTTGACCCAAGTAAAACAAGTTTAAGGCAATGCTACCAAATACTAATTGAGTGTATTCTGACCAACTGGGAATGTGATGAAAGAAATAAAAGCTGAAATAAATCATTCTCTCTACTAGTATTCTGATATTTCACATTCTTAAAATGAAGTGGTGACCCTAACTGACCTAAGGTCAGGAATTTTGCAAAACTGAGTTGAAATGTATTTGGCTGAGGTGTATGTATAAACTTTCGACTTCAACTGTATACACACACACATACACATCTATACATATACACACACACACACACATACACACACATATATATATATATATACAGTATATATATACATATATGTATACACACACTCACCCTCACACACTAAGCAGAAACACTGATTATTCTATTATTTTTGTAGATCCATCTGAGCAGGGAGCAGCAGCAAATATGCTATAAGATATGTCTGTCTGAAGGCCCCAATGAGTCATATAGACTGACTTATGTTTCTCCATACTAGTGACAATTATCCATACTGATTCCAGATGTTACACACTCTGTTGATTCTCTAAGTGACGTGTGTGTGTGTGTGTGTGTGTGTGTGTGTGTGTGAGTTAGAGAAGCATTTTAACCACCCTCTCTCCCAGTGCAATCCCCGCCCTGTAATCCTCTCCCCCAGTTCCCAGCCAGCACGCTGATTTATCTAGGTTTAAAAACAGCCCATTGCTGTGCTTCATATACACAGGCACAAACACATGCATGCACCCACCCACACACACACACAAAAACCGGTCGACACGCACACAAACACACACACTAAGACACCGGTGGAATCCCACTCCCACTCAGGAAGGCTATGTTGTGGTGTGGGGCGGATGTACACAGAATGGAGCGGCCAGGCGTAACTAAGATGGCAGCTGAAGGGGAGATGACGTGGGGGGAGGAATGAGAATTGTCACTTTATGTTACAGACGCTTTCACTCCCACTTCCAGCCACCCTGCACATTAAGGGAAAGGGGATACCTAGTCATTTGCACAACTGAATGCATTCAGCCGAAGTGTGTTCAACCGAAGTGTGTAACCCAACCCCTCTGAATCACACACACATGCACACAAGTTCTCCTGAACACACAGACAGTATACAGTAGGTTTCAAAGAATCACGGATAGAAGTCTATTTCCATTTTTTGAAGATGTATTCCTTATTATTCACCATTCTAAAGGTACAACTTTAAAGTGTGTGTGCGTGCGTGCGTGTTTTGACTTTGTTCCTATCTGTATTACAGGTGCAGGAGCTACAGAGTCCTCCCAGAGCCAGTATGGTGGTGAAGGACTGTGTCAGAGCCTGTCTGGACTCAACATACAAATACATCTTTGACAACTGTCATGAACTCTACAACCAGCTACTAGACCAGGTAAGACAGACACTATATCACCTTATATTAATCCCTATATCACCCTATATTAAACCCTATATCACCCTATATTAAACCCTACATCAGTCCTATATTAAACCCTATATCAGACCTACAGTGGGGAGAACAAGTATTTGATACACTGCCGATTTTGCAGGTTTTCCTACTTACAAAGCATGTAGAGGTCTGTAATTTTTTTATCATAGGTACACTTCAACTGTAAGTGACAGAATCTAAAACAGAAATCCATAAAATCTCATTCTATGATTTTTAAGTAATTCATTTGCATTTTATCGCATGACATAAGTATTTGATCATCAACACGGCAGGACCTGGTCAATGACCTGAAGAGAGCTGGGACCACAGTCTCAAAGAAAACCATTAGTAACACACTACGCCGTCATGAATTAAAATCCTTCAGCGCACGCAAGGTCCCCCTGCTCAAGCCAGCACATGTCCAGGCCCGTCTGAAGTTTGCCAATGACCATCTGGATGATCAAGAGGAGGAATGGGAGAAGGTAATATTGTCTGATGAGACAAAAATAGAGCTTTTTGGTCTAAACTCCACTCGCCGTGTTTGAAGGAAGAAGGATGAGTACAACCCCAAGAACACCATCCCAACCGTGTAGCATGAATGTGGAAACATCATTCTTTGGGGATGCTTTTCTGCACCGTATTAAGGGGAGGGTGGATGGGGCCACGTATCGTGAGATCTTGGCCAACAACCTCCTTCCCTCAGTAAGAGCATTGAAGATGGGTCGTGGCTGGGTCTTCCAGCATGACAACGACCCAAAACACACAGCCAGGGCAACTAAGGAGTGACTCCGTAAGAAGCATCTCAAGGTCCTCGAGTGGTCTCGCCAGTCTCCAGACCTGAACCCAATGGAAAATCTTTGGAGGGAGCTGAAAGTCCGTATTGCCCAGCGACAGCCCCGAAACCTGAAGGATCTGGAGAAGGTCTGTTTGGAGGAGTGGGCCAAAATCCCTGCCGCAGTGTGTGCAAACCTGGTCAAGAACTACAGGAAACGTATGATCTCTGTAATTGCAAACAAAGGTTTCTGTACCAAATATTAAGTTCTGCTTTTCTGATGTATCAAATACTTATGTCATGCAATAAAATGCAAATGAATTACTTAAAAATCATACAATGTGATTTTCTGGATTTTGTTTTAGATTCCGTCTCTCACATTTGAAGTGTACCTATAATAAAAATGACAGACCTCTACATGCTTTGTAAGTAGGAAAACCTGCAAAATCGACAGTGTATCAAATACTTGTTCTCCCCACTGTATATTAAACTCTTTATCACTCCTATATTACATCCTATATCACTTCCATATTAAATTCTATATCACTCCTATATCACCCCTATATTAAATGCTTTATCACCCCTATATTAAACACTTTATCACCCCTATATTAAACCCTATATCAGACCTATATTAAAATCTATATCAGTCCTATGTTAAATCATATATCAGTACTATGTTAAATCCTATATATGTACTATATATGCTGAGTGTACAAAGCATAAGGAGCACCTTCTTAGTTTTGCATTGCACCACCCCCCTTTGCCCTCAGAACAGCCTCAATTCTTTGGTGCATGGACTCTACAAAGTGTCGAAAGTGTTCCACAGTGGTGCTGGCCTATGTTGAATCCAATGCTTCCCACAGTCGTGTCAAGTTGGTCGGATGGTTGGTGGACCATTCTTGATACACACGGGAAACTGTTGAGCATGAAAAAAAAACAGCAGCATTGCAGTTCTTGACACAAACCTGTGCACCTGGCACCTTACAATGATGGCCTACCCTGTCCAAACCTGGACGACGCTGGGCCAATTGTGTGCTGCCCTATGGGACACACAATCACGCCTGTATGTGATGCAGCCTGGTTAAAAGGCACTTAAATCTTTTGTTTCGCCCAGTCACCCTCTGAATGGCACACAGACACAATCCATGTCTCAATTGTCTCAAGGCTTAAAAATCCTAATTTAATCTGTCTCCTCCCCTTCATCTACACTGATCAAAATGGATTTAACAGGTGACATCAAAAAGGGATCAATAAGCTTTCACCTGGATTCACCTGGTCAGTCTATGTCATCGAAGGAACAGGTATTCCTAATGTTTTGTACACTCAGTCCTATATTCATTTTATATCATTTCTATATCGGCCCTCTGTCAGTCCTAAGGTGCACTAAAGGAGTTAGTGTGTTCTGTCTAGCAGAGAGGTAATGTCCTTCAGGTCTGTAACAGTCATGTATCTGTTCTGTAAAAGGCAAGTTCTGCAACAGTGAGGTAATGTCCTGCTGGTCTATAACAAGGAGTTTATAACTGTAGAAGTTGAATAATAATCTTCCTCAGAAACAGCCTGAGGGTTTTTTAGCAATTACCCAGCAGAGAGATAGATACAGCCACTAATTACAACTCAGTCTAACGCACTCACAAACGAACCACACACTCCATCAACACACACACACACTTATAGACCAGACACCTACTCCATCAACACACACTCACTCACACACACACACACACACACACACACACACACACTTATAGACCAGACACCTACTCCATCAACACGCACGCACGCACACACACACACACGCAAACTCACACACATATACACACACTTGCAGACAGGACACACTCTTCATCAACACACTACTCACCACAACATCAACACACACACATGTTCTCTCCTGGAGCTAACCTCAGGGTGGTGGATGACTATATCATAATATGCCTTTGTGCCACTGTGGATATTTCCCATAAAAGACGAACATTGTGTTGTCTTGCCTGCCCTCGGTCTCTCACTGGAAATACCACCATCTAACCAGAGGCTGATTATGTAACGCTACAAAGCACTCTGCATGGGAGGGAGGGAGAGAAGGCATGGAGGGATCAGGGAGAGGAAGGAGGGAGAGCTTAAACATTCCTGTAAAGCCTGGCAGAGATGGAGGGATTTAAAAAGAGAGCAGTGAAGGAAGGAAACAGAGCAGGTGAAGAAAGAGATAGTCATTTAGGTCCAAACTCTCTCCATTGGAATTCAGTCACTGTGGAGGAAGGAGGAGAGATGCCCAGTACTGCATATCTCTGTAGATACACTGTAGGCAGACATGACCACACACACACACATACACACACACACACACACACACACACACACACACACATAACAGTACAGGTCGGGCTGTGTAGTGTGTAGTATTAGGGTTGATTAACTGTTGAACTGAAGTGTATGTTCAGCACTATGAGGACACCACATTCGCATGGATGTGTTTCTCTGTTTGCCTGTATGTTACAACACACCATGAGTCTCAAGTATAGTCATACTACACACACACACAGTCTTATCACATGTGACAACACTGCTACTCCTACTGCTCTCTCTTCGTCCGCCCACGTGTTCTCGCACACCCCGAGAGCTTCTGGTCAGCGGGGTGGTGGCACCGGGATCCTCATCTCTCCCAAGTGGTCATTCTCTCTTTCTCCCCTTACCCATCTGTCTATCGCCTCCTTTGAATTCCATGCTGTCACAGTTACCAGCCCTTTCAAGCTTAACATCCTTATCATTTATCGCCCTCCAGGTTCCCTCGGAGAGTTCATCAATGAGCTTGATGCCTTGATAAGCTCCTTTCCTGAGGACGGCTCACCTCTCACAGTCCTGGGCGACTTTAACCTCCCCACGTCTACCTTTGACTCATTCCTCTCTGCCTCCTTCTTTCCACTCCTCTCCTCTTTTGACCTCACCCTCTCACCTTCCCCCCTACTCACAAGGCAGGCAATACGCTCAACCTCATCTTTACTAGATGCTGTTCTTCCACTAACCTCATTGCAACTCCCCTCCAAGTCTCCGACCACTACCTTGTATCCTTTTCCCTCTCGCTCTCATCCAACACTTCCCACACTGCCCCTACTCGGATGGTATCGCGCCGTCCCAACCTTCGCTCTCTCTCCCCCGCTACTCTCTCCTCTTCCATCCTATCATCTCTTCCCTCTGCTCATACCTTCTCCAACCTATCTCCTGATTCTGCCTCCTCAACCCTCCTGTCTTCCCTTTCTGCATCCTTTGACTCTCTATGTCCCCTATCCTCCAGGCCGGCTCGGTCCTCCCCTCCCGCTCCGTGGCTCGACGACTCATTGCGAGCTCACAGAACAGTGCTCCGGGCAGCCGAGCGGAAATGGAGGAAAACTCGCCTCCCTGCGGACCTGGCATCCTTTCACTCCCTCCTCTCTACATTTTCCTCCTCTGTCTCTGCTGCTAAAGCCACTTTCTTCCACTCTAAATTCCAAGCATCTGCCTCTAACCCTAGGAAGCTCTTTGCCACCTTCTCCTCCCTCCTGAATCCTCCTCCCCCTCCCGCCCCCTCCTCCCTCTCTGCAGATGACTTCGTCAACCATTTTGAAAAGAAGGTCGACGACATCCGATCCTCGTTTGCTAAGTCAAACGACACCGCTGGTTCTGCTCACACTGCCCTACCCTGTGCTCTGACCTCTTTCTCCCCTCTCTCTCCAGATGAAATCTCGCTTCTTGTGACGGCCGGCCGCCCAACAACCTGCCCGCTTGACCCTATCCCCTCCTCTCTTCTCCAGACCATTTCCGGAGACCTTCTCCCTTACCTCACCTCGCTCATCAACTCATCCCTGACCGCTGGCTACGTCCCTTCCGTCTTCAAGAGAGCGAGAGTTGCACCCCTTCTGAAAAAACCTACACTCGATCCCTCCGATGTCAACAACTACAGACCAGTATCCCTTCTTTCTTTTCTCTCCAAAACTCTTGAACGTGCCGTCCTTGGCCAGCTCTCCCGCTATCTCTCTCAGAATGACCTTCTTGATCCAAATCAGTCAGGTTTCAAGACTAGTCATTCAACTGAGACTGCTCTTCTCTGTATCACGGAGGCGCTCCGCACTGCTAAAGCTAACTCTCTCTCCTCTGCTCTCATCCTTCTAGACCTATCGGCTGCCTTCGACACTGTGAACCATCAGATCCTCCTCTCCACCCTCTCCAAGTTGGGCATCTCCGGTGCGGCCCACGCTTGGATTGCGTCCTACCTGACAGGTCGCTCCTACCAGGTGGCGTGGCGAGAATCTGTCTCCTCGCCACGCGCTCTCACCACTGGTGTCCCCCAGGGCTCTGTTCTAGGCCCTCTCCTATTCTCGCTATACACCAAGTCACTTGGCTCTGTCATAACCTCACATGGTCTCTCCTATCATTGCTATGCAGACGACACACAATTAATCTTCTCCTTTCCCCCTTCTGATGACCAGGTGGCGAATCGCATCTCTGCATGTCTGGCAGACATATCAGTGTGGATGACGGATCACCACCTCAAGCTGAACCTCGGCAAGACGGAGCTGCTCTTCCTCCCGGGGAAGGACTGCCCGTTCCATGATCTCGCCATCACGGTTGACAACTCCATTGTTTCCTCCTCCCAGAGCGCTAAGAACCTTGGCGTGATCCTGGACAACACCCTGTCGTTCTCAACTAACATCAAGGCGGTGGCCCGTTCCTGTAGGTTCATGCTCTACAACATCCGCAGAGTACGCCCCTGCCTCACACAGGAAGCGGCGCAGGTCCTAATCCAGGCACTTGTCATCTCCCGTCTGGATTACTGCAACTCGCTGTTGGCTGGGCTCCCTGCCTGTGCCATTAAACCCCTACAACTCATCCAGAACGCCGCAGCCCGTCTGGTGTTCAACCTTCCCAAGTTCTCTCACGTCACCCCGCTCCTCCGCTCTCTCCACTGGCTTCCAGTTGAAGCTCGCATCCGCTACAAGACCATGGTGCTTGCCTACGGAGCTGTGAGGGGAACGGCACCGCAGTACCTCCAGGCTCTGATCAGGCCCTACACCCAAACAAGGGCACTGCGTTCATCCACCTCTGGCCTGCTCGCCTCCCTACCACTGAGGAAGTACAGTTCCCGCTCAGCCCAGTCAAAACTGTTCGCTGCTCTGGCCCCCCAATGGTGGAACAAACTCCCTCACGACGCCAGGACAGCGGAGTCAATCACCACCTTCCGGAGACACCTGAAACCCCACCTCTTCAAGGAATACCTAGGATAGGATAAAGCAATCCTTCTCACCCCCCCCTTAAATGATTTAGATGCACTGTTGTAAAGTGGCTGTTCCACTGATGTCAGAAGGTGAATTCACCAATTTGTAAGTCGCTCTGGATAAGAGCGTCTGCTAAATGACTTAAATGTAATGTAAATGTAATGTAAATGTAGCTGATCAGATGCGCTAAGGCCAAATGAAGGGGTTACTAGTTAAAATTCCTCTTGGCTCCAGTTTAATTTAATTTATACACTTAAATATAATCAGTGGTCTAGTCAGAGGGTTACTGGTTAGAATCCCATCTAGCAGGTCTCCCGAGTGGTGCAGCGGTCTTAGGCACTACAGACCCGGGTTTGATCCCAGGCTGTGTCACAACCAGCCATGACCGGGTGTCCCATTGGGAGGTGCACAATTGTCCCAGTGTAGTCTGGGTTACGGGAAGCTTGGCTGGGGGGGGGGGGGGTGCTTTACTTAGCTTATTGTGGATTGGCGGGACATGGTTTGGATGGACGCATGACTCGACCTTCGCCTCTCCCGAGTCCATTGGGGAATTGCAGCAATGAGACAAGATTGGAAAAAAAGGGTAAAATCCGAAACAAATAATCCCATCTCGCTCCGGTGAGCCAGTCAACAAATTGGTTGTTTTTGCTTATTGGATATTAGGGATGTCAGTCCCCATGTCTGTTATTGTCTCCTTTAGGTGTTTGAACTGTTTCCTACTGTGTTGATTCTCTGTCTGTTTGTCCAGATGTGTAAACAAACTGTTTTCCTGTGATTGCCATCCAGATGAGTGATACAGCGTCTGAGAGAGTTAATGTGTGTCCCAAATGGCACCCTATTCCTTATATAGTGCACTACTTGTAGTACCAGTACCTCTTTTAGTATGGCACTATATGAGTATCTGCCATTTGGACTGGTTTGTGGCTGGTGAAACGGTCCTCCCAGTTTGGAATACTGATCATGGTTGGTACAGTACTGCTAGTTCTCCTGGAATCAGTACTGATATTCCCTGTTGGTTACACACTGGTGAAACGGTCCTCCCAGTTTGGAATACTGATCATGGTTGGTACAGTACTGCTAGTTCTCCTGGAATCAGTACTGATATTCCCTGTTGGTTACACACTGGTGAAACGGTCCTCCCAGTTTGGAATACTGATCATGGTTGGTACAGTACTGCTAGTTCTCCTGGAATCAGTACTGATATTCCCTGTTGGTTACACACTGGTGAAACGGTCCTCCCAGTTTGGAATACTGATCATGGTTGGTACAGTACTGCTAGTTCTCCTGGAATCAGTACTGATATTCCCTGTTGGTTACACACTGGTGAAACGGTCCTCCCAGTTTGGAATACTGATCATGGTTGGTACAGTACTGCTAGTTCTCCTGGAATCAGTACTGATATTCCCTGTTGGTTACACACTGGTGAAACGGTCCTCCCAGTTTGGAATACTGATCATGGTTGGTACAGTACTGCTAGTTCTCCTGGAATCAGTACTGATATTCCCTGTTGGTTACACACTGGTGAAACGGTCATCCCAGTTTGGAATACTGATCATGGTTGGTACAGTACTGCTAGTTCTCCTGGAATCAGTACTGATATTCCCTGTTGGTTACACACTGGTGAAACGGTCATCCCAGTTTGGAATACTGATCATGGTTGGTACAGTACTGCTACTTCTCCTGGAATCAGTACTGATATTCCCTGTTGGTTACACACTGGTGAAACGGTCCTCCCAGTTTGGAATACTGATCATGGTTGGTACAGTACTGCTACTTCTCCTGGAATCAGTACTGATATTCCCTGTTGGTTACACACTGGTGAAACGGTCCTCCCAGTTTGGAATACTGATCATGGTTGGTACAGTACTGCTAGTTCTCCTGGAATCAGTACTGATATTCCCTGTTGGTTACACACTGGTGAAAGAAAATCACACCCTCATATGCCCTGTGCAGTGCACCATAGTGTGGCAGGCAGCCCTATACGGCTCTGGTCAAAGTTCTGCACTACAGGGGGGAAAGGATGTGATTTGAGATTCGCCCTAGAGGAAGGGATTCTTGTGAATATAGAGTGTATGATTAGCATGCTACTATAGTGCTGGTGATTTAGTTACCCTATGTCCCCAAATATCAAATTAGTCAAAGTAGAGGGATCAGATGTTTGAGAGGGGCTTCAATCTCAAACAATGTATGTAGACCCATAATCCTTCACAAAGGAGAGAGAGCACACAGAGAAGAGAAACATTGATTGAGTTTACAGAGCCAGGTATCACGAATAGAAACTGTTTCGACTCAGTGCTTTGTCAAGGGTGTACTGGTCCTTGCCCCTGTCCACTTTAATAGATATGCTTACATTTAAGTGATATATTAAATAACACTTGTTAGGAATATACATTTTGGTCTGTGCTAGTCCCACAGCCCAAAGAAAGACGGTATGTATCTTTTCAGTATCTTTACACTATCTTTCCATTGAAGAGAGGGGTTACAGAGCCAATTCACGAAACCCAATGCTTCCTGATTGAAAATAGGAAAAGCACTTTGAGTCGGCTTGTTGTAGGTGCTTGGGAATAATTCAATGAAGTTCTTGAAGAAAAGAAAGACCCACACACTGCTCTTGCCAATATCACTTAGTTGGTTTATTCAGCTTTTCTTCAAGGATGTACTGCTGGTGCTAGACACAATAATCATAAAATAGCTTAGTGATGAGCTTCGTGGGCAATATGGTGCTGAACGCTGAGCTGTTTATATTCACTATGTTGACCTCTGCTGGTGGTTAATCCTCCATCCCAAAGAAGGCAGTATGATGAAAGGCAGATCTTTTAAGAGTAGTTTAGATTAACATGTTGGTGGTTGACCCCAACCCAAAGAAGGCAGTATGATGAAAGGCAGATCTTTTAAGAGTAGTTTAGATTAACATGTTGGTGTTTGACCCCAACCCAAAGAAGGCAGTATGATGAAAGGCAGGTCTTTTAAGAGTAGTTTAGATTAACATGTTGGTGTTTGACCCCAACCCAAAGAAGGCAGTATGATGAAAGGCAGATCTTTTAAGAGAAGTTTAGATTAACATGTTGGTGTTTGACCCCAACCCAAAGAAGGCTGTATGATGAAAGGCAGGTCTTTTAAGAGAAGTTTAGATTAACATGTTGGTGTTTGACCCCAACCCAAAGAAGGCAGTATGATGAAAGGCAGATCTCAGAAAGGGCAGACCTCAGCTTTAACACACATATATAACCTTTATTTATACAGGTTTTTTAATAGTCATTTGGCAGACACTCTTATCCAGAGTGACTTACAGTAGGGAGTGCATACATTTTTATATTAGCCCACCATGGGAGTTGAACCCACAACCCTGGCAAGCACCATGCTCTACCAACTGAGCTACAAATGACCCAGTTGAAATCTATTCTACCAGAGAGACCTGTTCATTTACATGTGAACTTAAATGAATGGATTATAGCATTGAGTATACATGTTGGCCTCTGGTTGGTTTGTCCCACAGACCAAGGAAAGCCTGTACGGCTAAAGGCAGATATTCTCAGAGGGCGGTAGGTTAACCCTCAGCTTTATGATGGATGTATAATATACCTGCTATTTTACCACCTCTAACAATGTGTTGTTTGACATTATGAATATAGATGAGCAGGGAGATGCATTGGTAATACACAACCTTCATCAATGCCCTTCACACAACGGTATATAGTACACAAACAGCCATGCACTTTCAGGACCACACACACTGGGAATACTTTGCATAGAGGATCCTGTTTCATTTTGCATTGAGTTCTGTTTCATTATTCATATCTCTACAGTAAGACAGACCACTGCAGCCCCTCTGCACACACATTGCACTGGGAGAGAGGGTGGTTAAAATGCTTTTCTCACTCACACACACATACATACACACACACACACACTACACCAGGGACAACACACAAAGGCCCCTTGGTAAACAGTCAGCTTCAGACCATGTTTGGCCACGCAGTCGTGGGTGAACAGGGAGTACAGGAGGAGAGTACACACCCCTGAGGGGCCCCAGTGTTGAGGATCAGCATGGCAGACGTGTTGTTGCCTACCCTCGCCACCTGGGGGCGGCCTGTCAGGAAGTCCAGGATCCAGTTGCAGAGGTATATGTTTAGTCCCAGGGTCCTTAGCTTAGTGATGAGCTTCGTGGGCAATATGGTGCTGAACGCTGAGCTGTAGTCAATGAACAGTATTCTCACATAGGTGTTCCTTTTGGTTGGGATATGTACGTACGGTGACTGTGGGGATGACGTTGTCAATGCACTTATTGATGAAGACAATGACTGAAATGGTATTCTCCTCAATTGCATTGGAGGAATCCCAGAAAATACTCCAGTCTGTGCTTAGCAAAACAGTCCTGTAGCGTATCGTCTGTGTCATCTAACCACTTCCGTGTTGAGAGAGTCACTGGTACTTCCTGCTTTAGATTTTGAATGTAAGAAGGAATCAGGGGGATAGAATTATGGTCAGATTTGCCAAATGGAGGGCGGGGGAGCGCT
The DNA here is from genome assembly GCF_036934945.1 of Oncorhynchus masou masou. Taxonomy (NCBI): domain Eukaryota; kingdom Metazoa; phylum Chordata; class Actinopteri; order Salmoniformes; family Salmonidae; genus Oncorhynchus; species Oncorhynchus masou. The sequence goes on along the minus strand of NC_088213.1, from coordinate 21,120,564 downwards.
TTGTATGTATCACTGTGTGTGGAGTAAAGGTGGTCTAGAGTTTTTTTTTTCCTCTGGTTGCACATGTGACATGCTGGTAAAAAATGTGATAAAACTGATTTAAGTTGGCCTGCATTAAAGTCCCCGGCCACTAGGAGCGCCGCTTCTGGGTGAGCATTTTCTTAGAGTTGCATGCCAGCATCGGTCTGTGGTGGTAAATAGACGGCTCTGAATAATATAGATGAGAACTCTCTTGGTAGATAGTGTGGTCTACAGCTTATCATAAGGTACTCTGCCTCAGGTGACCAATACCTCAACACTTCTTTAATATTAGACATCAAGCACCAGCTGTTATTGACAAAAATACACACACCCCCACCCCTCATCTTACCAGGCTTCTCTGTTCTGCCGGTCCATTGAAAATCCCTCCTGCTCTATATTATCCGTGTCGTCGTTCAGCCACGACTCGGGAGAAACATAAGATATTACAGTTTTTAATGTGCCGTTGGTAGAATAATCGCAATCGTAGAACATCAATTTTATTATCCAACGATGGCATATTAACAAGTAGAATTGATGGCAGTGGGAGTTTACTCGCTCGCCGCCTATTTTCCTCCGTCTTTTCTTCACGCAAATGACGGGGATCTGGGCCTGTTCCCAGGAGAGCATTATTTCTTTCTCATCAGACTCGTGAAAGGAAAAACTTCTTCCAGTTCGTGGTGAGTAATCCCAGTTCTGATGTCCAGTTATTTTTGGTCATAAGAGATGGTTGCAGCAACATTATGTACAAAATACGTTTAAAACAATGCAAAAAAAAACCGAACAAATGGCACAATTGGTTACAGGCATGTAAAACATCAGCCATCCTCTTCGGCGCCATCTTAAGGTTCTTAGCTTTCCAATGCTATGCGGCATATGACGTGTTCTTCCGGCAGAAATTGACTGTCAGTCTGAGCAGCGAATAAAAGTGTAAGCAAGACTTCCCATTTAACCAGGCAAGTCAGTTAAGAACAAACTCTTACTTAACAATGACAGCCTACCCCAGCCAAACCCTCCCCTAACCCGGATGACGCTGGGACAATTGTGCACCGCCCTATGGGACTCCCGATCAGTTGTGATACAGCCCGGGATCAAACCAGGGTCTGTAGTGATGCCTATAGCACTGAGATGCAGTGCCTTAGACCGCTGCGACACTCGGGAGCCCCGAGTCTAATCCGAAACCTCAGAGTCTAGTGAGGCAAACTCAATTTAAGCTGGGAAACATGGCTATCAGCCAAAGCAGAGGCTGATTTATTAGCACACTACCTTGATAAAACAATTAACTAATAACGAAAGTCCCCAAAATCAGGGAGTTTACGCTTAACCGGTTTTAATCGCGCTCTCCCCCTAGTCATTACACACACACACACACCAAATACACACAGAACAAACACACACAGACATACACAAACACGGGCACAAGGTATGTCAAGAATCCAGTATATAAATATGTGGTGTGTATAAACAGTATAACTAAAATATAATGTACAGAAGTAGAAATATTAGAATGAGCTACGTCTAGAATACATAAAAGCAAGCAAGCAAACAAACACACACACACACACCACACGCTACACTGCAGGTTCTTGAATAATTGAAGCCATATTATTTCAGAGCTGCCAGGGACAGCCTTAATTTTAACACACCCTATTATATTAATCAAAACGACTTTTCATGTTGCCCAGAGATGTACGCACGGGTGTGTTTCTGCTTGCGCATGCAGTACAAACACACACTGTGAGCAGTGGGTTATCTATCTGTAAAGTCAGTAAGATAAGAGAGGAAATGTGTTGGTGTGAACAGAATGTCCAGACAGTTGAGTCTGATTCTAACCATATCTCCTGTCGACAGAGAAACATTTATCAGCTCCAATACTACAGCAGTACTGTTAACTATCACTAGTCCATCACTATACCAGGACTGGTCTACAGACAACTATCAACTCATATACTGTACCAGGACTGGTCTACAGACAACTATCAGACCATATACTATACCAGGACTGGTCTACAGACAACTATCAACTCATATACTGTACCAGGACTGGTCTACAGACAACTATCAGATCATATACTGTACTAGGACTGGTCTACAGACAACTATCAACTCATATACTGTACCAGGACTGGTCTACAGACAACTATCAACTCATATACTGTACCAGGACTGGTCTACAGACAACTATCAGATCATATACTGTACCAGGACTGGTCTACAGACAACTATCAACTCATATACTGTACCAGGACTGGTCTACAGACAACTATCAACTCATATACTGTACCAGGACTGGTCTACAGACGACTATCAGATCATATACTGTACTAGGACTGGTCTACAGACAACTATCAGATCATATACTGTACCAGGACTGGTCTACAGACAACTATCAGATCATATACTGTACCAGGACTGGTCTACAGACAACTATCAACTTATATACTGTACCAGGACTGGTCTACAGACAACTATCAGATCATATACTGTACCAGGACTGGTCTACAGACAACTATCAACTCATATACTGTACCAGGACTGGTCTACAGACAACTATCAGATCATATACTGTACCAGGACTGGTCTACAGACAACTATCAGATCATATACTGTACTAGGACTGGTCTACAGACAACTATCAACTCATATACTGTACCAGGACTGGTCTACAGACAACTATCAACTCATATACTGTACCAGGACTGGTCTACAGACAACTATCAGATCATATACTGTACTAGGACTGGTCTACAGACAACTATCAACTCATATACTGTACCAGGACTGGTCTACAGACAACTATCAACTCATATACTGTACCAGGACTGGTCTACAGACAACTATCAGATCATATACTGTACTAGGACTGGTCTACAGACAACTATCAACTCATATACTGTACCAGGACTGGTCTACAGACAACTATCAGATCATATACTGTACCAGGACTGGTCTACAGACAACTATCAGATCATATACTGTACCAGGACTGGTCTACAGACAACTATCAACTTATATACTGTACCAGGACTGGTCTACAGACAACTATCAGATCATATACTGTACCAGGACTGGTCTACAGACAACTATCAGACCATATACTATACCAGGACTGGTCTACAGACAACTATCAGATCATATACTGTACCAGGACTGGTCTACAGACAACTATCAACTCATATACTGTACCAGGACTGGTCTACAGACAACTATCAGATCATATACTGTACCAGGACTGGTCTACAGACAACTATCAGATCATATACTGTACCAGGACTGGTCTACAGACAACTATCAGATCATATACTGTACCAGGACTGGTCTACAGACAACTATCAGACCATATACTATACCAGGACTGGTCTACAGACAACTATCAGATCATATACTGTACCAGGACTGGTCTACAGACAACTATCAGATCATATACTATACCAGGACTGGTCTACAGACAACTATCAGATCATATACTGTACCAGGACTGGTCTACAGACAACTATCAGATCATATACTGTACCAGGACTGGTCTACAGACAACTATCAGATCATATACTGTACCAGGACTGGTCTACAGACAACTATCAGATCATATACTGTACCAGGACTGGTCTACAGACAACTATCAACTCATATACTGTACCAGGACTGGTCTACAGACAACTATCAGATCAACTATACTGTACCAGGACTATATCAGACTGTACCAGGACTGGTCTACAGACAACTATCAGACCATATACTGTACCAGGACTGGTCTACAGACAACTATCAGATCATATACTGTACCAGGACTGGTCTACAGACAACTATCAGATCATATACTGTACCAGGACTGGTCTACAGACAACTATCAGATCATATACTGTACCAGGACTGGTCTACAGACAACTATCAGATCATATACTGTACCAGGACTGGTCTACAGACAACTATCAGATCATATACTGTACCAGGACTGGTCTACAGACAACTATCAGATCATATACTGTACCAGGACTGGTCTACAGACAACTATCAGATCATATACTGTACTAGGACTGGTCTACAGACGACTATCAGATCATATACTGTACCAGGACTGGTCTACAGACAACTATCAACTCACATACTGTACCAGGGCTGGTCTACAGACAACTATCAGATCATATACTGTACCAGGACTGGTCTACAGACAACTATCAACTCATATACCGTACCAGGACTGGTCTACAGACAACTATCAACTCACATACTGTACCAGGGCTGGTCTACAGACAACTATCAGATCATATACTGTACCAGGACTGGTCTACAGACAACTATCAACTCATATACTGTACTAGGACTGGTCTACAGACAACTATCAACTCATATACTGTACCAGGACTGGTCTACAGACAACTATCAACTCATATACTGTACCAGGACTGGTCTACAGACGACTATCAGATCATATACTGTACCAGGACTGGTCTACAGACAACTATCAGATCATATACTGTACCAGGACTGGTCTACAGACAACTATCAGATCATATACTGTACCAGGACTGGTCTACAGACAACTATCAGATCATATACTGTACCAGGACTGGTCTACAGACAACTATCAACTCATATACTGTACCAGGACTGGTCTACAGACAACTATCAACTCATATACTATACCAGGACTGGTCTACAGACAACTATCAGATCATATACTGTACCAGGACTGGTCTACAGACAACTATCAGATCATATACTGTACCAGGACTGGTCTACAGACAACTATCAACTTATATACTGTACCAGGACTGGTCTACAGACAACTATCAACTTATATACTATACCAGGACTGGTCTACAGACAACTATCAGATCATATACTGTACCAGGACTGGTCTACAGACAACTATCAACTCATATACTGTACCAGGACTGGTCTACAGACAACTATCAACTCATATACTGTACCAGGACTGGTCTACAGACAACTATCAACTCATATACTATACCAGGACTGGTCTACAGACAACTATCAGATCATATACTGTACCAGGACTGGTCTACAGACAACTATCAGATCATATACTGTACCAGGACTGGTCTACAGACAACTATCAACTTATATACTGTACCAGGACTGGTCTACATCAGACAACTATACAGGACTGGTCTACAGACGACTATACTATACCAGGACTGGTCTACAGACGACTATCAACTCATATACTGTACCAGGACTGGTCTACAGACAACTATCAGATCATATACTGTACCAGGACTGGTCTACAGACAACTATCAACTTATATACTGTACCAGGACTGGTCTACAGACAACTATCAACTCATATACTGTACCAGGACTGGTCTACAGACGACTATCAACTCATATACTGTACCAGGACTGGTCTACAGACAACTATCAGATCATATACTGTACCAGGACTGGTCTACAGACAACTATCAGATCATATACTGTACCAGGACTGGTCTACAGACAACTATCAACTCATATACTATACCAGGACTGGTCTACAGACAACAACTATCAGATCATATACTGTACCAGGACTGGTCTACAGACAACTATCAGATCATATACTGTACCAGGACTGGTCTACAGACAACTATCAACTTATATACTGTACCAGGACTGGTCTACAGACAACTATCAACTTATATACTATACCAGGACTGGTCTACAGACAACTATCAGATCATATACTGTACCAGGACTGGTCTACAGACAACTATCAACTCATATACTGTACCAGGACTGGTCTACAGACAACTATCAACTCATATACTGTACCAGGACTGGTCTACAGACAACTATCAACTCATATACTATACCAGGACTGGTCTACAGACAACTATCAGATCATATACTGTACCAGGACTGGTCTACAGACAACTATCAGATCATATACTGTACCAGGACTGGTCTACAGACAACTATCAACTTATATACTGTACCAGGACTGGTCTACAGACAACTATCAGATCATATACTGTACCAGGACTGGTCTACAGACGACTATCAACTCATATACTGTACCAGGACTGGTCTACAGACAACTATCAGATCATATACTGTACCAGGACTGGTCTACAGACAACTATCAACTCATATACTGTACCAGGACTGGTCTACAGACAACTATCAACTCATATACTGTACCAGGACTGGTCTACAGACGACTATCAACTCATATACTGTACCAGGACTGGTCTACAGACAACTATCAGATCATATACTGTACCAGGACTGGTCTACAGACGACTATCAGATCATATACTGTACTAGGACTGGTCTACAGACAACTATCAACTCACATACTGTACCAGGGCTGGTCTACAGACAACTATCAGATCATATACTGTACCAGGACTGGTCTACAGACAACTATCAACTCATATACTGTACCAGGACTGGTCTACAGACAACTATCAACTCACATATACTGTACCAGGACTGGTCTACAGACAACTATCAGATCATATACTGTACCAGGACTGGTCTACAGACAACTATATACACTGGTCTACAGACAACTATCATCATATACTGTACCAGGACTGGTCTACAGACAACTATCAACTCATATACTGTACCAGGACTGGTCTACAGACAACTATCAACTCATATACTGTACCAGGACTGGTCTACAGACAACTATCAGATCATATACTGTACCAGGACTGGTCTACAGACAACTATCAGATCATATACTGTACCAGGACTGGTCTACAGACAACTATCAGATCATATACTGTACCAGGACTGGTCTACAGACAACTATCAGATCATATACTGTACCAGGACTGGTCTACAGACAACTATCAGATCATATACTGTACCAGGACTGGTCTACAGACAACTATCAACTCATATACTGTACCAGGACTGGTCTACAGACAACTATCAACTCATATACTGTACCAGGACTGGTCTACAGACAACTATCAGATCATATACTGTACCAGGACTGGTCTACAGACAACTATCAGATCATATACTGTACCAGGACTGGTCTACAGACAACTATCAGATCATATACTGTACCAGGACTGGTCTACAGACAACTATCAACTTATATACTGTACCAGGACTGGTCTACAGACAACTATCAACTCATATACTGTACCAGGACTGGTCTACAGACAACTATCAGATCATATACTGTACCAGGACTGGTCTACAGACAACTATCAGATCATATACTGTACCAGGACTGGTCTACAGACAACTATCAGATCATATACTGTACCAGGACTGGTCTACAGACAACTATCAACTCATATACTGTACCAGGACTGGTCTACAGGTCTACAGACAACTATCAACTCAGATATATACTGTACCAGGACTGGTCTACAGACAACTATCAGACATACTGTACTAGGACTGGTCTACAGACAACTATCAACTCATATACTGTACCAGGACTGGTCTACAGACAACTATCAGATCATATACTGTACCAGGACTGGACAACTATCAGATCATATACTGTACCAGGACTGGTCTACAGACAACAGACTATCAAGGACTGGTCTATATCAGATCATATACTGTACCAGGACTGGTCTACAGACAACTATCAACTTATATACTGTACCAGGACTGGTCTACAGACAACTATCAACTCATATACTGTACCAGGACTGGTCTACAGACAACTATCAGATCATATACTGTACCAGGACTGGTCTACAGACAACTATCAGACCATATACTATACCAGGACTGGTCTACAGACAACTATCAACTCATATACTGTACCAGGACTGGTCTACAGACAACTATCAGATCATATACTGTACCAGGACTGGTCTACAGACAACTATACAGACTGGTCATATACTATACCAGGACTGGTCTACAGACAACTATCAGATCATATACTGTACCAGGACTGGTCTACAGACAACTATCAGATCATATACTGTACCAGGACTGGTCTACAGACAACTATCAGACCATATACTATACCAGGACTGGTCTACAGACAACTATCAGATCATATACTGTACCAGGACTGGTCTACAGACAACTATCAGATCATATACTGTACCAGGACTGGTCTACAGACAACTATCAGATCATATACTGTACCAGGACTGGTCTACAGACAACTATCAGATCATATACTGTACCAGGACTGGTCTACAGACAACTATCAGATCATATACTGTACCAGGACTGGTCTACAGACAACTATCAGATCATATACTGTACCAGGACTGGTCTACAGACAACTATCAGATCATATACTGTACCAGGACTGGTCTACAGACAACTATCAGATCATATACTGTACCAGGACTGGTCTACAGACAACTATCAACTCACATACTGTACCAGGGCTGGTCTACAGACAACTATCAGATCATATACTGTACCAGGACTGGTCTACAGACAACTATCAACTCAAAACCGTACCAGGACTGGTCTACAGACAACTATCAACTCATACTGTACCAGGGCTGGTCTACAGACAACTATCAGATCATATACTGTACCAGGACTGGTCTACAGACAACTATCAACTCATATACTGTACCAGGACTGGTCTACAGACAACTATCAACTCATATACTGTACCAGGACTGGTCTACAGACAACTATCAACTCATATACTGTACCAGGACTGGTCTACAGACAACTATCAGATCATATACTGTACCAGGACTGGTCTACAGACAACTATCAGATCATATACTGTACCAGGACTGGTCTACAGACGACTATCAGATCATATACTGTACCAGGACTGGTCTACAGACAACTATCAGATCATATACTGTACCAGGACTGGTCTACAGACAACTATCAACTCATATACTGTACCAGGACTGGTCTACAGACAACTATCAACTCATATACTATACCAGGACTGGTCTACAGACAACTATCAGATCATATACTGTACCAGGACTGGTCTACAGACAACTATCAGATCATATACTGTACCAGGACTGGTCTACAGACAACTATCAACTTATATACTGTACCAGGACTGGTCTACAGACAACTATCAACTTATATACTATACCAGGACTGGTCTACAGACAACTATCAGATCATATACTGTACCAGGACTGGTCTACAGACAACTATCAACTCATATACTGTACCAGGACTGGTCTACAGACAACTATCAACTCATATACTGTACCAGGACTGGTCTACAGACAACTATCAACTCATATACTATACCAGGACTGGTCTACAGACAACTATCAGATCATATACTGTACCAGGACTGGTCTACAGACAACTATCAGATCATATACTGTACCAGGACTGGTCTACAGACAACTATCAACTTATATACTGTACCAGGACTGGTCTACAGACAACTATCAGATCATCATATACTGTACCAGGACTGGTCTACAGACGACTATCAACTCATATACTGTACCAGGACTGGTCTACAGACAACTATCAGATCATATACTGTACCAGGACTGGTCTACAGACAACTATCAACTTATATACTGTACCAGGACTGGTCTACAGACAACTATCAACTCATATACTGTACCAGGACTGGTCTACAGACGACTATCAATCATATACTGTACCAGGACTGGTCTACAGACAACTATCAGATCATATACTGTACCAGGACTGGTCTACAGACAACTATCAGATCATATACTGTACCAGGACTGGTCTACAGACAACTATCAGATCATATACTACTGTACCAGGACTGGTCTACAGACAACTATCAGATCATATACTGTACCAGGACTGGTCTACAGACAACTATCAGATCATATACTGTACCAGGACTGGTCTACAGACAACTATCAGATCATATACTGTACCAGGACTGGTCTACAGACAACTATCAACTTATATACTGTACCAGGACTGGTCTACAGACAACTATCAACTTATATACTATACCAGGACTGGTCTACAGACAACTATCAGATCATATACTGTACCAGGACTGGTCTACAGACAACTATCAACTCATATACTGTACCAGGACTGGTCTACAGACAACTATCAACTCATATACTGTACCAGGACTGGTCTACAGACAACTATCAACTCATATACTATACCAGGACTGGTCTACAGACAACTATCAGATCATATACTGTACCAGGACTGGTCTACAGACAACTATCAGATCATATACTGTACCAGGACTGGTCTACAGACAACTATCAACTTATATACTGTACCAGGACTGGTCTACAGACAACTATCAGATCATATACTGTACCAGGACTGGTCTACAGACGACTATCAACTCATATACTGTACCAGGACTGGTCTACAGACAACTATCAGATCATATACTGTACCAGGACTGGTCTACAGACAACTATCAACTTATATACTGTACCAGGACTGGTCTACAGACAACTATCAACTCATATACTGTACCAGGACTGGTCTACAGACGACTATCAACTCATATACTGTACCAGGACTGGTCTACAGACAACTATCAGATCATATACTGTACCAGGACTGGTCTACAGACGACTATCAGATCATATACTGTACTAGGACTGGTCTACAGACAACTATCAGATCATATACTGTACCAGGACTGGTCTACAGACAACTATCAGATCATATACTGTACCAGGACTGGTCTACAGACAACTATCAACTTATATACTGTACCAGGACTGGTCTACAGACAACTATCAACTTATATACTGTACCAGGACTGGTCTACAGACAACTATCAGATCATATACTGTACCAGGACTGGTCTACAGACAACTATCAACTCATATACTGTACCAGGACTGGTCTACAGACAACTATCAGATCATATACTGTACCAGGACTGGTCTACAGACAACTATCAGATCATATACTATACCAGGACTGGTCTACAGACAACTATCAGATCATATACTGTACTAGGACTGGTCTACAGACAACTATCAACTCATATACTGTACCAGGACTGGTCTACAGACAACTATCAACTCATATACTGTACCAGGACTGGTCTACAGACAACTATCAGATCATATACTGTACTAGGACTGGTCTACAGACAACTATCAGATCATATACTGTACCAGGACTGGTCTACAGACAACTATCAGATCATATACTGTACCAGGACTGGTCTACAGACAACTATCAACTTATATACTGTACCAGGACTGGTCTACAGACAACTATCAACTCATATACTGTACCAGGACTGGTCTACAGACAACTATCAGATCATATACTATACCAGGACTGGTCTACAGACAACTATCAGACCATATACTATACCAGGACTGGTCTACAGACAACTATCAGATCATATACTGTACCAGGACTGGTCTACAGACAACTATCAGATCATATACTGTACCAGGACTGGTCTACAGACAACTATCAACTCATATACTGTACCAGGACTGGTCTACAGACGACTATCAGATCATATACTGTACCAGGACTGGTCTACAGACAACTATCAGATCATATACTGTACCAGGACTGGTCTACAGACGACTATCAGATCATATACTGTACCAGGACTGGTCTACAGACAACTATCAACTTATATACTGTACCAGGACTGGTCTACAGACAACTATCAGATCATATACTGTACCAGGACTGGTCTACAGATAACTATCAGATCATATACTATACCAGGACTCGTCTACAGACGACTATCAGATCATATACTGTACCAGGACTGGTCTACAGACAACTATCAACTTATATACTGTACCAGGACTGGTCTACAGACAACTATCAGATCATATACTGTACCAGGACTGGTCTACAGACAACTATCAACTCATATACTGTACCAGGACTGGTCTACAGACAACTATCAGATCATATACTGTACCAGGACTGGTCTACAGACAACTATCAGATCATATACTGTACCAGGACTGGTCTACAGATAACTATCAGATCATATACTATACCAGGACTGGTCTACAGACAACTATCAACTCATATACTGTACCAGGACTGGTCTACAGACGACTATCAACTCATATACTGTACCAGGACTGGTCTACAGACAACTATCAACTCATATACTGTACCAGGACTGGTCTACAGACAACTATCAACTCATATACTATACCAGGACTGGTCTACAGACAACTATCAGATCATATACTGTACCAGGACTGGTCTACAGACAACTATCAGATCATATACTGTACCAGGACTGGTCTACAGACAACTATCAACTCATATACTGTACCAGGACTGGTCTACAGACAACTATCAGATCATATACTGTACCAGGACTGGTCTACAGACAACTATCAACTTATATACTGTACCAGGACTGGTCTACAGATAACTATCAGATCATATACTATACCAGGACTGGTCTACAGACAACTATCAACTCATATACTGTACCAGGACTGGTCTACAGACAACTATCAGATCATATACTGTACCAGGACTGGTCTACAGACAACTATCAGATCATATACTATACCAGGACTGGTCTACAGACAACTATCAGATCATATACTGTACCAGGACTGGTCTACAGACAACTATCAGATCATATACTGTACCAGGACTGGTCTACAGACAACTATCAACTCATATACTGTACCAGGACTGGTCTACAGACGACTATCAGATCATATACTGTACCAGGACTGGTCTACAGACAACTATCAGATCATATACTGTACTAGGACTGGTCTACAGACAACTATCAACTCATATACTGTACCAGGACTGGTCTACAGACGACTATCAGATCATATACTGTACCAGGACTGGTCTACAGACAACTATCAGATCATATACTGTACCAGGACTGGTCTACAGACAACTATCAACTCATATACTGTACCAGGACTGGTCTACAGACAACTATCAACTCATATACTGTACCAGGACTGGTCTACAGACAACTATCAGATCATATACTGTACCAGGACTGGTCTACAGACAACTATCAACTCATATACTGTACTAGGACTGGTCTACAGACAACTATCAGATCATATACTATACCAGGACTGGTCTACAGACAACTATCAGATCATATACTGTACCAGGACTGGTCTACAGACAACTATCAGATCATATACTGTACCAGGACTGGTCTACAGACAACTATCAGATCATATACTGTACCAGGACTGGTCTACAGACAACTATCAGATCATATACTGTACCAGGACTGGTCTACAGACGACTATCAGATCATATACTGTACCAGGACTGGTCTACAGACAACTATCAGATCATATACTGTACCAGGACTGGTCTACAGACAACTATCAGATCATATACTGTACCAGGACTGGTCTACAGACAACTATCAACTCATATACTGTACCAGGACTGGTCTACAGACAACTATCAACTCATATACTGTACCAGGACTGGTCTACAGACGACTATCAGATCATATACTGTACCAGGACTGGTCTACAGACAACTATCAGATCATATACTGTACCAGGACTGGTCTACGGACAACTATCAGATCATATACTGTACCAGGACTGGTCTACAGACAACTATCAACTTATATACTGTACCAGGACTGGTCTACAGACAACTATCAACTCATATACTGTACCAGGACTGGTCTACAGACAACTGTCAACTCATATACTGTACCAGGACTGGTCTACAGACGACTATCAGATCATATACTGTACCAGGACTGGTCTACAGACAACTATCAACTCATATACTGTACCAGGACTGGTCTACAGGCAACTATCAACTCATATACTGTACCAGGACTGGTCTACAGACAACTATCAACTCATATACTGTACCAGGACTGGTCTACAGACTATTAGATGATATAGCAGCACTAGTCTGCAGACTATTAGATGATATTCCTGCACTGGTCTACAGTCTATTAGATGATATACCAGCACTAGTCTGCAGACTATTAGATCATATACCTGCACTGGTCTACAGACTATTAGATGATATAGCAGCACTAGTCTGCAGACTATTCGATGATATACCAATACTAGTCTACAGACTACTAGATGATATACCTGCACTGGTCTACATACCCGTGCAGGTATAGTGGTGGTTCATGCCCTGAATGCTGATTTCCTTGAAAGCTGTTCCTAGGGCGTCATTGAAAATAAAAATGTGTTCTTAACTGACTTGCCTCGTTAAATAAATATCAGACCATATACCATGGGTATGACAAAACATTTGTTTTTACTGTTGTAATTGCGTTGATAATCCATTTAAATAGCAATAAGACACCTCTGGGTTTGTGGTATACACCCCCCTGCCCCCTCCAGGCCTTATTGTTTGATTAGATTATATACCGGCACTGGTCTACAGACAATCAGATCTGTAAACCAGCATTAGTCTACAGACAGCTAAAACTCTCCTACTGCTCTTACCCATGCGGTTCTATTCTATCTCTATCTGTGTTGAACAGATGGTGCTCCGAACAACAAGTGATTAAGCAGAAACAGGCAGTTCAGTTCAATCAGTGTTTTAGAAGACGGCCTCAGTGGAAGAAGAGTAGCGCTGCTCTAGAAAAGGTGTACACAGGCACACAATCACACACATGCATCAATCAATCAATCAATCTTTCAAAGGGATTTATAACGCCATTTGTGCTTTCACAGAAACCCAGCCTAAAATCTCAGGGAGCAAGCAATGCGGATGTCGAGACACGGTGGCTAGGAAAAACTGTCTAGAAAAGCAGGAACCTTTTCATAGCTGAGCATTCAGAGGTAGAGAGAGAGAGAGGTAGAGAGAGAGAGGTAGAGAGAGAGAGAGAGAGAGAGAGAGAGAGAGTGAGCTAGAGAGAGAGAGAGATGGGTGGAGGGAGAGAGAGAGAGAGGGGTAGAGAGAGAGAGAAAGAGAGAGAGGTAGAGAGAGAGAGAGGTAGAGAGAGAGAGAGGTAGAGAGAGAGAGAGGTAGAGAGAGAGAGGTAGAGAGAGGTAGAGAGAGAGAGAGGTAGAGAAGTAGAGAGAGAGAGAGGGGGTAGAGAGGTAGAGAGAGAGAGAGAGGTAGAGAGAGAGAGGTAGAGAAGTAGAGAGAGAGGGGGGTAGAGAGGTAGAGAGAGGTAGAGAGAGAGAGGGGTAGAGAGGTAGAGAGAGAGAGAGATAGAGGGGTAGAGAGAGAGAGAGAGAGGGGGAGGTAGAGAGGTAGAGAGAGAGAGAGGAGTGGAGAGAGAGAGAGAGAGGTAGAGAGAGAGGGGTAGAGAGAGAGAGGTAGAGGTAGAGAGAGGGGTAGAGAAGTAAATCAAATCAAATCAAATGTATTTATATAGCCCTTGGTACATCAGCTGATATCTCAAAGTGCTGTACAGAAACCCAGCCTAAAACCCCAAACAGCAAGCAATGCAGGTGTAGAAGAAAACTCCCTAGAAAGGCCAAAACCTAGGAAGAAACCTATAGAGGAACCAGGCTATGTGGGGTGGCCAGTCCTCTTCTGGCTGTGCCGGGTGGAGATTATAACAGAACATGGCTAAGATGTTCAAATGTTCATAAATGACCAGCATGGTCGAATAATAATAAGGCAGAACAGTCGAAACTGGAGCAGCAGCACGGTCAGGTGGACTGGTGACAGCAAGGAGTCATCATGTCAGGTAGTCCTGGGGCATGCTCAGGTCCTCTGAGAGAGAGAAAGGTAGAGAGAGAGAGAGAGAGAGATAGAGGGGTGGAGAGAGAGAGAGAGAGCGAGAGGGGGGTATAGAGGTAGAGAGAGAGAGAGAGAGGGGTGGAGAGAGAGCGGTAGAGGGAGAAAGAGAGAGGGGTGGAGAGAGAGAGGGGTGGAGAGAGAGAGGGGGAGAGGGAGAAAGAGAGAGAGAGGGAGAGGGAGAAAGAGAGAGGGGTGGAGAGAGAGTTGAAACAGCAGGTCCAGGTCAGGGTAGGAACTCGGGTGAACATATCAGGGTGTGCACGCATGCCATCATCAACCTGCACACACACACTCTGGGAGGAGATGGGCTGAGGTGTCAATCTGAGATGTCAGGCCATGTCTTGAATAAACATGAGCTGCAGGCTTAGCTTGCCATGCAAAACTCTCTGCTCTCTGTAAAAGTCTACTGTCTGTCTGTCTGTCTGTCTGGGATTACTGAGCTCCACCACAACCTTCATCTCTGCTTCTCTCTGTCTCTCTCTCTCCACCCCCTCTTCTTCTATCCCCCTACAGGCCCGTAAGCAGAATCTTCCCCGGGAGGAGCAGGGTCCGTCTATAAAGAACCTGGACTTCTGGCCCAAGCTCATCACTCTCATGGTGTCTGTGATCGACGAGGATCGCACCGCCTACACCCCTGTCATCAACCAGTATGTACAACATTGACACACACACACACACAGTGATGGATCTATTTTGAGATAATGGCTCTGGGATAGCTGAGGGCATAAACGGCTAGTGAATAAGCAACAGAAATCAGTGAGAGAGGGAAAGCAAGAGAGAGATGGAGAAAGTGTGTGTGTGCGTGTGTTTGTGTGTGTGTGTGTGTGTGTGTGTGTGTGTGTGTGTGTGTGTGTGTGTGTGTGTTTGCGTGTGTTTGCGTGTTAGCGAATGCATGCTTGTTTTTGTGTGTGAGAGCTATATTAGGGAAAGTAACACATTGAGAGGGAAATTGACCTTATCTGCGCAAAAAGCCTTTAACGTAATTCCTGTCATTCCATCGCTGGATAATTATCCCTGTGACTTTTCACAATTAAGGGCTGACTGGAAATCTATAATATACAAAATAACAATTTATCTGCACACGCCTCTTCCTATCTCTCTCCCGCTCTTCTTTCTCTTTCTTCACTTCCCCATCACTCTCTGTTTTCCTCACTACCTTTATCTATCTCTCTTTAATTCAATTCAATTCAATGGGCTTTATTGGCATGGGAAACATGTGTTAACATTGCCAAAGCAAGTGAGGTAGATAATATACAAAAGTGAAATAAACAATAAAAATGAACAGTAAACATTACACATACAGAAATTTCAAAACAATAAAGACATTACAAATGTCATATTATACATATATATATATATATATATATATATATATATATATATATATATATATATATATATATATATATATATAGTGTTGTACAAATGAGTAAAATAACACAAGGGAAAATAAATAAGCATAAATATGGGTTGTATTTACAATGGTGTTTGTTCTTCACTGGTTGCCCTTTTCTCGTGGCAACAGGTCACAAATCTTGCTGCTGTGATGGCACACTGTGGAATTTCACCCAGTAGATATGGGAGTTTATCAAAATTGGATTTGTTTTCGAATTCTTTGTGAATCTGTGTAATCTGAGGTAAATATGTCTCTCTAATATGGTCATACGTTGGACAGGAGGTTAGGAAGTGCAGCTCAGTTTCCACCTCATTTTGTGGGCAGTGTGCACATAGCCTGTCTTCTCTTGAGAGCCAGGTCTGCCTACGGCGGCCTTTCTCAATAGCAAGGCTATGCTCACTGAGTCTATACATAGTCAAAGCTTTCCTTAATTTTGGGTCAGTCACAGTGGACAGGTTTTCTGCCACTGAGTACTCTCTGTTTAGGGCCAAATAGCATTCTAGTTTGCACTGTTTTTTTGTTAATTCTTTCCAATTACTGTCAGGGCCCAGGTCTGACAGAATCTGTGCATAAGATCTAGGTGCTGCTGTAGGCCCTCCTTGGTTGGTGACAGAAGCCCCAGATCATCAGCAAACAGCAGACATTGCCAATTCGTTGATATATATGTTGAAGAGGGTGGGGCTTAAGCTGCATCCCTGTCTCACCCCATGACCCTGTGTGAAGAAATGTGTGTGTTTTTTGCCAATTTTAACCGCACACTTGTTGTTTGTGTACATGGATTTTATAATGTCGTATGTTTTACCCCCAACACCACTTTCCATCAGTTTGTATAGCAGACCCTCATGCCAAATTGAGTCGAAGGCTTTTTCGAAATCAACAAAGCATGAGAAGATTTTACCTTTGTTTTGGTTTGTTTGGTTGTCAATTAGGGTGAATACATGGTCTGTTGTACGGTAATTTGGTAAAAAGCCAATTTGACATTTGCTCAGTACGTTGTTTTCATTGAGGAAATGTACGAGTCTGCTGTTAATGATAATGCAGAGGATTTTCCCAAGGTTACTGTTGACGCATATTCCACGGTAGTTATTGGGGTCAAATTTGTCTCCGCTTTTGTGGATTGGGGTGATCAGTCCTTGGTTCCAAATATTGGGGAAGATGCCAGAGCTAAGGATGATGTTAAAGAGTTTTAGTATAGCCAATTGGAATTTGTTGTCTGTGTATTTGATCATTTCATTGAGGATACCATCAACACCACAGGCCTTTTTGGGTTGGAGGGTTTTTATTTTGTCCTGTAACTCATTCAATGTAATTGGGGAATCCAGTGGGTTCTGGCAGTCTTTAATAGTTGATTCTAAGATCTGTATTTGATCATGTATATGTTTTTGCTCTTTATTCTTTGTTACAGAGCCAAAAAGATTGGAGAAGTGGTTTACCCATACATCTCCATTTTGAATAGATAATTATTTGTGTTGTTGTTTGTTTAGTGTTTTCCAATTTTCCCAGAAGTGGTTAGAGTCTATGGATTCTTCAATTACATTGAGCTGATTTCTGACATGCTGTAACTTCTTTTTCCGTAGTGTATTTCTGTATTGTTTTAGTGATTCACCATAGTGAAGGTGTAGACTTTTCTGGGTCTCTGTGTTTTTATTTGGACAGGTTTCTCAATTTCTTTCTTAGATTTTTGCATTCTTCATCAAACCATTTGTCATTATTGTTAATTTTCTTCGGTTTTCTATTTGAGATTTTTAGATTTGATAGGGAAGCTGAGAGGTCAAATATACTGTTAAGCTTTTCTACTGCCAAGTTTACACCTTTACTATTACAGTAGAACGTCTTTATCTATCTACTATCTATCTCTCTTTATCTATCTCTCTTTATCTATCGAGCTACCTTTATATGTCTCTCTCTATCTATCTACCTTTATTTATCTCTCTTTATCTATCTCTCTATCTATCTACCTAAATACCTTTATCTATCTCTCTCTTTATCTATCTCTCTTAATCTATCTCTCTATCTACTTTTATCTATCTATCTTTGTCTATCTCTCTTTATCTATCTCTCTACCTATCTACCTTTATCTATCTCTCTCTTTATCTCTCTACCTTTATCTATCTCTCTCTTTATCTATCTCTCTTTATCTCTCTACCTTTATCTATCTATTTTTCCCTCTCTACCTCCCTGTCTCCCTTTCTCCACCTCTCACATATAACACCCTCCCTCTATCTGGGTTTCTCTCTCTCTCTCTCTCTCTCTCTCTCTCTCTGGGGTTATTAGATCTTCAGTTGAATTCTTCCTCTGAGATTCAACCAATTTATCCCAAATCTCCAGTGACACCCTATTTTCTGTCCAACCCACTTCCACACTCCTTCTGACCAGAGCTAGGGATTGGGGTGCTATTCGAGACAGAAACAGGCAGTCTGAGTGTCCAGTCAAGCTTGTGATTATGAGGAAATGAGTGTGATGTGGATCCATTGTAATTCCTCCCACAGATTTCCCCAAGAGCTGAATATGGGGAAGGTCAGTGCTGAGTTCATATGGAACCTGTTTGCCCTGGACATGAAATACGCCATGGAAGGTTAGTAGGAAATGCTATTGATCTGTCAAAACCCTGTGTGTCACTTCTCTCTGCTCTCTCTCTCTCTCTCTCTCTCTCTACCGTTCTCTCTCTCTCTCTCTCTCAATCTTTCTTTCATTCTCTCTCTCTCTCTCTCTCTCTCTCTCTCTCTCTCTCTCTCTCTCTCTCTCTCTCTCTCTCTCAAACTTTCTTTATCTACCTGCCTCTATCTCTACTTGCTCCCTCTTCTCTCTGCTCTCCCTACCTCTCTCTTTGCTTTCTTCCCCAGAGCTAAAGTAGGGCTTTCCTTCGGAGGACACACTATACTTATATTACTATCTAAATCAGAGTCATGGTGGCAGGCTTTTGTGACGTGTGTGCAGAGTTTTGGGTGTGTCGTGGGGGCGTGTCGCTCCAGGTGTGAGTGTGTTTCCGTGTTGCAGGGAGGACACTTTCAGTGTTGCACACGCTCACATATCTCCTCTTACCTTGCCCTCCTCCTCCCTCCTCTTACATAAAATCTGTGAAAACAGATGACCGGTTTGACCATAGCACAAAGTTGTTATCTCATTATAATGGGACCTGCTTGCATCATTATTGGATATTAAGGTTTTGCATGTAGGCATTCTATTTCCAGAGGTTTAAGATATTAGATTAGGGCATTCTTTCCCATACATCATAATTGCTATAACACCACAATTCTTCAGTGGTTTTATATTAGCTATGTATTTTAATGGAGAACATAAATCTCAAATAAACCTGAACTGGGGCTGGGCATCTGGCGGTGTGCGTCGGACTGCAAGCTTGCCTGCCTGCCTTCATGCGTGAGTGCGTGTGTGTGTGTGAATGTCCCCAGTCAGTGCTATTAAGAAAGCAGGTCATTGTGTGTTAGTTCCATCTGTTTGGAGGAGAAAGGAAAGCAGTGACCTCACCAGTGGCCAGTCTTTTTTATGAGCGTGGTGTCAGAATGCACTTACGTTTCCAAAATGGGATTGTTACACAACAGAACAGTTCACCCACACTGACCTCAGACCAAGGTACGCTGCCTGCTAATGATCTATTGGCTATAGAGCAACTTGTCAATTTCAAATTATTTTTTAACAAGTTGTTTTTATTTTCTAACAACTGTTTGAATTGAGGTGTGTTCCGCCCATTTCACTGTTGCGGACCGTTTCTGTTTGAGACATTACTGAGCCAGACAAATTTCTCTCTTCGTTGAGAGCCCAAGCACAAACGTTTTCCTCCCTGGCACATTTTCCAGCTGGCGTCCACATTGCCTTCACTATAAATAATAACTTTGGACATGTGTGCGTTCCTATCAAAGTAAGTGTCACGTCCTGACCATAGAGAGCATTCTATGGTACAGTAGGTCAGGGCGTGACTGGGGGTTAGTCTAGTTTATTGTTTCTATGTGGGGTTCTAGTTTTGTTTTTCTATGTTGGTGATTTTGTATGAATCCCAATTAGAGGCAGCTGGTAATCGTTGTCTCTAATTGGGTATTATATTTAGGTAGCCTTTTTTTTTCACCTGTGTTTGTGGGATATTGTTTATGTGTAGTTGCATGTTAGCACACCATTTTCGTCACGTTTCGTTTATTTCTTTATTGTTTCGTTGTTGTGGTTCACTTACTTTAAATAAAAGATGTGGAGCCCAGATCACGCTGCACATTGGTCCGAGTATGATTCCAACGATCGTGACAGAATATCCCACCAGTCAAGGACCAAGCAGCGGGCAACGATGGGGAAAATAAGTTGTACCTGGGAGGAAATAATGGAAGGACAGGAGATACTTCCTTGGCTAGGAGTCACAGAGGACGCAAGGAGAGAAGGGAGAACAGCAACGACGCGTGGTTCGCGGCCACAAGGAAAGCCCAAAAGACTGCCCGAAAAACATTTTTGGGGGGGGCACACGGGGTGGTCGGCAGAGCCGAGGTGTGAACCAGTGACAACATGGGAGGAGGTAGAGAGGTGGTTGGTCGACCCAGGGAGAGTGCCACAGCCCACCTGGGATTCAATAGAACAGTGCGAGGAGGGATGCCGGAGAATGGAGTTGGCGAGGAGTATGCGTTTGGAGGAGCACGTTACCAGTCCGGTGCAATCTGTGCCGGTCCCACGCATCAGGCCTCCAGTGCGCTTCCCCAGTCCGGTACGTCCTTTGCCTGCTCCTCGCACTCGCCCAGATGTACGCCTCCACAACCCAGTATGTCCTGTGCTAGCTCCTCGCACTTACCATGCGAAGTGTGACATCGTTCCGGTACAATTTGTGCCGGCTCTACACGTCAGGTCTCCAGGGCGCCTCCACAGCCCAGTGCGTCCTGTGCTAGCTCCTCGCACTTGTCGTGTGAAGTGTGTCATCGAACCGGTAAACTTTATGCAGGCTATACGCACCAGGTTTCCGGTGCTCCTTCACAGCCCAGTGCGTCCTGTTCCTTCTCCCCGCACTCGCCCTGAGGTGCGTGTCACCAGTCCGGTGCCACCTGTACTGGCCCCATGTATCAAGCTTCCAGTGCGCCTCCCCAGTCCTGTATGTCCTGTTCCTCCTCCCTGCACTCGCTCTGATGTGCGTGTCACCAGTCCGGTGCCACCTGTACCGGCCCCACGCATCAGGCCTCCTTGTTCCCAGTCCAGAGCTTCCGGCGACGGTTCCCAGTCCACAGCTTTCGGCGAAGGTTCCCAGTCCAGAGCCTCCGGCGACGATCCCCAGTCCAGAGCTTCCGGCGACGGTTCCCAGTCCAGAGCTTTCGGCGACAGTTCCCAGTCCAGAGCTTCCGGCGACGGTTCCCATTCCAGAGCTTCCGGCGACGGTTCCCAGTCCAGAGCTTCCAGCGACCGTTCCCAGTCCAGAGCTTCCGGCGACAGTCCACAGTCCGGAACCTCCAACGACGGTCCACAGTCAGGATCCTCCAACGACGGTCCACATTCCGGAACCTCCAGAGATGGTCCACGTTCCGCAACCTCCTGAGACAGTCCACGGCCCAGAACGTCCTGAGACGGTCCACGGCCCGGAAACTCCTGAGACGGTCCACGGCCCGGAAACTCCTGAGACGGTCCACGGCCCGGAACCTCCTGAGACGGTCCACGGCCCGGAACCTCCTGAGACGGTCCACGGCCCGGAACCTCCTGAGACGGTCCACGGCCCGGAACCTCCTGAGACGGTCCACGGCCCGGAATCACCTGAGACGGTCAATGGTCCGGAACCTTCGGCGAGGGTCAACGGTCCGAAGCTTCCAAACACGGCGTCCAGAGTCCAGCTCCATGGCAGGAGCTCTCCTCTGCGCCGATGCCCAGTCCAGACACGGCGTCCAGTCCCGCTCCATGGCAGGAGCTCTACTCTGCGCCGATGCCCAGTCCAGACACGGCGTCCAGTCCCGCTCCATGGCAGGAGCTCTACTCTGCACAGATGCCCAGTCCAGACACGGCGTCCAGTCCCGCTCCATGGCAGGAGCTCTCCTCTGCGCCGATGCCCAGTCCAGACACGGCATCCAATCACACTCCATGGCAGGAGCTCTCCTCTGCACAGATGCCCAGTCCAGACACGGCGTCCAGTCCCGCTCCATGGCAGGAGCTCTCCTCTGCGCCGATGCCCAGTCCAGACACGGCGTCCAGTCCCGCTCCATGGCAGGAGCTCTCCTCTGCGCCGATGCCCAGTCCAGACACGGCATCCAATCACACTCCATGGCAGGAGCTCTCCTCTGCGCCAGATGCCCAGTCCAGACATGGCGGCGTCCCCAGTCCCGCTCCATGGCAGGAGCTCTACTCTGCGCCGATGCCCAGTCCAGATGCCCAGTCCAGACACGGCCCAGTCCAGACAGTCCCAGCCCGCTCCATGGCAGGAGCTCTCCTCTGCGCCGATGCCCAGTCCAGACACGGCGTCCAGTCCCGCTCCATGGCAGGAGCTCTCCTCTGCGCCGATGCCCAGTCCAGACACGGCGTCCAGTCCCGCTCCATGGCAGGAGCTCTCCTCTGCGCCGATGCCCAGTCCAGACACGGCGTCCAGTCCCGCTCCATGGCAGGAGCTCTACTCTGCGCCGATGCCCAGTCCAGACACGGCGTCCAGTCCCGCTCCATGGCAGGAGCTCTCCTCTGCGCCGATGCCCAGTCCAGACACGGCGTCCAGTCCCGCTCCATGGCAGGAGCTCCCTCTGCGCCGATGCCCAGTCCAGACACGGCAGGGCAGGAGCTCTACTCTGCACAGATGCCCAGTCCAGACACGGCGTCCAGTCCCGCTCCATGGCAGGAGCTCTACTCTGCGCCGATGCCCAGTCCAGACACGGCGTCCAGTCCCGCTCCATGGCAGGAGCTCTACTCTGCACAGATGCCCAGTCCAGACACGGCGTCCAGTCCCACTCCATGACAGGAGCCTTCCTTGGCAGTCCAGGCAGTGTTCAGCGTGGCGCCATGTTTGTTGACATCATAAAATGCATTCCGGTTGTCACGTAAATGTCTGCCAGACCAAAGATGCTAGAACAAAATGAAGTGAAGGGATGGTTCAATCGTCTTTTGAGTAAACTTCAGGAAGTGAATGATGGTAAACGACACACCCCATTCAACATGCATACTGCAAACAGACCCAACTCATCTTGCAACATCTTATCTTTGGTTGACATGATAAAACAAATATGGCGGCCCGCACAAAATACCCATCGCGTTTTATTCAATTATTTAGATCACTGGTGAGGTCACCCGTGATACGATGAATTGTAAATAGTCATTTCTATTAGCTAATTACGGTTTCTGTCAGTTGAGAGTTAGCTAAATATGACTGCTTGTGTTAGGTCACTCTTTCCTCAGTTAGCGCTACAACTAATGTAGCTGACATTTTACGCTTTGGATGAGAATTGTGTTAGCCTTTCACATGGACGACATAACGTTGTGAAGACTGGCCAGCTCAAACGCTAACTGTTGCGTCAATCCTAACTGGACGTTCTAAATAAGTGTTCTAATCACAGCGGATTGAGGGTACAATGCAGGGACCACTTTAGAATGATCACACCCGTGTGTTCGTACATGTCAAATGGTTAAACACTATCCCACTGCATTATCCTCATTCACTTATATACAATAACTACATGCTCGCACTCACGCGAACACACACACATCCCCTAGCATGCACATAACCAGAACGTCCCAAGTCAGTTTGTGTGTGTGAGAGAGAGAGTTGCTGATAGAGCAACAGTTTCAATATAAAGGCAGGCAGCAGTTCATGTTGTGTTTGAGAGAGAGATGGAGAGAGATGGAGGGAGAGCGATGGAAAGAGACTAAGTGAGAACAGCCTGGCCATAGAAACCGGCTGTCACAGACAAATCTGGCTACCCAGAGAGGACAGGTTGTGCTCACTCTGCCCTCAGAGAGGTCGAGAGTCCGGAACCTTCGGCGAGGGTCAACGGTGCATTTTCTCCTACACTATGGGAACTATACCATTTTCTTTCCCAAAACTGAAAAACAATGCACAGATTTTGAAACCAAGACAGAAAAGGAGAAAATTCAGTATGTATCAGGAGAAAAAACCCTTTCCGCCATATTAGCTGCAAAATACACTACATAACCAAAGGTATGTGGACACCTGCTCATCAAACATCTCATTCCAAAATCATGGGCATTAATATGGAGTTGGTCCCCCCTTTGCTACTATGACAGCCGCCACTCTTTTGGGAAGGCTTTCCACTAGATGTTAGAACATTCAGCCACAAGAGCATTAGTGAGGTCAAGCACAGATGTTTGGGGATTAGGCCTGGCTCGCAGTCGGAGTTCCAATTCATCCCACAGGTGTTCGATGGGGTTGAGGTCAGGGCTCTGTGCAGGCCAGTCAAGTTCTTCCACACCGATCTCAACAAACCATGTCTGTATGGGCCTCGCTTTGTGCACAGGGGCATTGTCATGCTGAAACAGGAAAGGGCCTTCCACAAACTGTTACCACGAAGTTGGAAGCACAGAATTGTCTAGAATGTCTAGAATGTCTAGAATTGTATGCTGTAGCGTTAAGATTTCCCTGAACCATCAAACTTTACAGTTGGCACTTTGCATTGGGCCAGGTAGCGTTCTCTGCCAAACCGAGGTTCATCCATCACTGCCAGACGGTGAAGTGTGATTCATCACTCCAAAGAACGTATTTCCAGCTTTACACCACTCCAGACGATGTTTGGAATTGCTCATGGTGATCTTTGGCTTGTGTGCGGCTGCTAGGCCTTGGAAACCCATTTCATGAAGCTCTGACGAACAGTTCTTGTGCTGACATTGCAATTTGGAACTCGGTAGTGAATGTTGCAACCGAGGACAGACGATTTTCAGCACTCGGCGGTCCCGTTCTGTGTGCTTGTGTGGCCTTTAACTTTGCGGTCCTAGACATTTCCACTTCATAATAACAGCACTTACATTTGACCAGGGCAGGTCTAGCAGGGCAGAAATTTGACTAACTGACTTTTTGAAAAGGTGACATCCTATGACAGTGCCATGTTGAAAGTCACTGACCTTTTCAGCAAGGCCATTCTACTGCCAATATTTCCTATGGAGATTGCGTGGCTTTGTGCTCGATTTTATAGACCTGTCAGCAACGGTTGTGGCTGAAATAGCCGAATCCACTAATTTGAAGTTGTGTCCACATACTTTTGTATATATAGTGTATGTAGCTTCTCGCCACACTTGCAGGGATGGCCACAGACAACTTTGCTACATGTGTCTTTCTCACTATTTATTTATTGGCCTTATTAATTTCTTACTTCATACTTCTTGTCATGTTAATTGTTACTACTCATTGAGTATTATTATTTGTATTATTATCATCAACAGTGTGCGGCATCATTGATATGATGTATATATATGTCAGCTTTTGCAATGTATGTGGTAATACGTTTCATGCCTTTTAAAGCCATTTGAATTTGAGAGAAACAGAGAGAATATTGGAGAATGAGAGAGAGAGACATTGAGAGACTGGGACAGAGAGACATTGAGAGACTGAGACTGAGAGAGAGAGAGACTGAGAGAGAGACATTGAGAGACTGGGACAGAGAGATTGAGAGAGAGACATTGAGAGACTGAGAGAGAGACATTGAGAGACTGGGACAGAGAGATTGAGAGAGAGACATTGAGAGACTGAGGCTGAGAGAGAGAGAGAAACAGAGAGAATATTGGAGAATGAGAGAGAGAGACATTGAGAGACTGGGACAGAGAGAAATTGAGAGACTGAGAATGAGAGAGAGAGAGACTGAGAGAGAGACATTGAGAGACAGAGAGAGAGAGATTGAGAGAGAGACATTGAGAGACTGAGGCTGAGAGAGAGAGAGAAACAGAGAGAATATTGGAGAATGAGAGAGAGAGACATTGAGAGACTGGGACAGAGAGAAATTGAGAGACTGAGAATGAGAGAGAGAGAGACTGAGAGAGAGACATTGAGAGACCGAGAGAGAGAGATTGAGACATTGAGAGACTGAGGCTGAGAGAGCGAGAGAGAGAGCGAGAGACATTGAGAGACTGAGGCGAAGAGAGAGAGAGACAGAGAGAGATTGAGAGACTGAGGCAAAGAGAGAGAGAGACAGAGAGACAGAGAGACATTGAGAGACTGAGATAGAGAGAGTTTGAGTTTTAAATCATCTTTATTGGGTCTGGGGGCCCACCACACAATAAATACTCATACAAAACCACATGTTACACATCAATTAAAAACACAACTCCAATTCCTCCTCCACAGTAACTAAACACAACAGCCTCTGAATACCCCATATACTCAAAAACAGACCAATATTGTTGACAAGTTTAAAATAGGCAAACTCAACCCTTAGTCTCGATGCCAACATTCCCTCCAGCATTCCCACCACATCCACAGACCCCTGTCCCCGAATACTGTTCTTTCGGGTCTTACATATCACTAATTTTGCTGCCCCTAACACAAATTAAGCAACACAACTACACCCTTTTGACTGAACCTGTACTTTGGCCCAAATATATACAGTTGGGAAGAGAGAACCTCTCCCAATGTTGAGAACCAATTAGTGATCAGGTCAATCATCCCGACCAACCTGGGACACAGTAAAAACAGATGTGCCAGAGTTTCAGACTCAGCACAGAATGGACACCCCTCCCCAACAGCAGGGTCCAGGTGTACCAGATGCGTGTTGGTGGCTATAGCTCCACCGATAAGAATTGGAAGTGTCTGTCTCATACTGCAGAAGAAGCACTGGCAAGGAGTCGCAGACCTCAATGACGACCTTCCTCAGTAGGCGAGATGATCGGATCCCGCTCTTTCTCCCAGCTCCTCCAACGATCTGCTCCTGCTCCGCATCAGATGACCCAGCTTGGTACACCCCACGACTAACAGGCATGAACGTAGGCTAGCTGAACCCAGAACACGGGACTGGATGGCAGTGTTGTGAAAAAGAGGCTCTTCCGGGACTTGACAAGGACTCTCCAAGCCTGCATAACAGACTCATAAAATGGAGTCAGGCCAGGCAAATCACCCCCTTCCAGCTTTACAACAATCTCTGGGCTGCTTGAAGCCGGAAAGCCATGATTCTAGAGGAAATGTCCACCAGGCCTTGCCCACCCGCGTGCAGTGGCAGGTACAGGGCTGCAGCTTTAATCCAGTGTATTGCAGACCAGAAGAAATTGACAAGGGTCCTCTGAAGCTCTTGTATCAGACACTTTGGTGGCTGCAAAATCATTAGTCTGTGCCACAGGGTAGAGGCAGCAAGATTATTGGCTACCAGGACCCTTCCCCTATAAGACAGCTGGGGCAGCACCCATTTCCATCTTGACAGTCTGGCACACACTTTCTCCACTACACCCTCCCAGTTATTTTTCTGAAAGACATCGGAGCCTAGAAAACCCCCAAAGCCTTCATCCCATCTCTGCCCCACTGGTAACTGTGGAGCGGATCCCGTCTGAAGCCCCCCTGGTAACCGTGGAACGGACCCCGTCTGAAACTGACCTGCCCACAGCGCTTCACTCTTTCCCCAATTGACTCTAGCTGAGGAGGCCACCTCATACACCTTTAAAGCGTTTGAGAGAACCTTAACATCCTCACCCCCTGTAATAAAAACTATCACATCATTGCATACGCAGACAGTGCTATTGTGGGACCCTTCATTACACCTGGCACAGAGAAACCAGTAAGCTTCGCTCTTAAAAAACAAAGTATTGGTTCAATCGCCAGACTATATAACTGCCCTGAAATTGGGCATCCCTGCCTGATGCCCCTGTGGACAGGGATGTGGCAACTCAAACCACCACCCACCTTCACCATACACGAGGCCCCAGCATACAGTAAATTCATCCAAGACAAAAAAAACATCCCCATACCCAAAGGCTTTCATTGTTTTAAACAAGTACTGGTAGTCCACACGATCAAAAGCCTTCTCCTGATCCAAAGAAAGTAATCTCACATTTACATCAGACAGTTTACAAATGTCTAAAACATCTCTTATCAGAAACAAATTGTCAACAATAGAGCGATCAGGTACACAGTAGGACTGGTCCTTGTGGACCAACAATCCCAGATACTCTTTCAACCTGTATGAGAGACATTTAGAAACAATTTTGTATTCAGCGCACAGCAAAGCAACAGGTCTCCAATTTTTTATGAGAGCCAAATCCCCCTTTTTTGGCAACAGTGAAAGCACCGCACGTTGACAGGATACAGGAAGAGAACCCTCATGAAAAGATTCACACACCACTTCATAAAAATCCTCCCCAATAGTCCCCCAAAGGTGCTTATAAAACTCAGATGGTAAACTATCGATGCCAGGGGCTCAGCCTGTTGAGAGCTGCATAACTACTGTAGACAGCTGTTGCAATGTAATGTCAGAGTCCAATGCGACTCTCTGCTCAGGTCCCAATTGAGGAAGACTGTGTAACAACTGTTCAGTACACAGAGAGTCACAATCCTCTGCCTTATAGAGGGCTGAGTAGAAATCCACTGCATGTTGACGCATTTCACTGTCATCCGTGGTCACCTTCCCATCAGGGAGACGAAGGCAGACCATCTGTTTACGTTGCAATGTTGACTGTCCTAGGTTTTTTTTAAGCGCTAGGAGCATCCATATCCTTGAGGGAAGCGAAACGAGACCTAATCAAGGCACCCTTCACTCATTCATGTAGAAACAACCTCAGTTCATGTCTCTTGTCCTGTAAGTTCATGACTAGTCCAGGGTCATTCTGAGTGAGCAACTTCAATTCAATAGACTTGATGTCCTGTTCAAGGGCCTTGATAGTCTCTTTAACTTCTTCTCACTCAACTGGTCTAACCCCACCGTCTTCTGTAACATCACAGCTGAACTCACACATTTATCAACATCAAAATAATCTGCCAATTTGACAGATTTCCCCAAAGTCTGATCCAGAAACCCATTTACCTCCTCTAGATCATAAATTGAGTCCTCACCAGCTGCTATCATATCAAAAGAGATATCCACATTTCCTGATCCTCCTCAGCTGAGGCCACAGACAACTGACTCCCCTCTACCACATCCCTTTCAACACTCCCCACGCCATCACTCGTACCAGGCATCTCCTCCACTACCTGGGAGACTAGCCCCACCTGAACCTCATTACTCATAGTGGGCATCTCCTCCACTACCTGGGAGCCTAGCCCCACCTGAACCTCATTACTCATAGTGGGCATCTCCTCCACTACCTGGGAGCCGAGCTCCACATGAACCCCAGCACTCGTAGTGGGCATCTCCTCCACTACCTGGGAGACTAGCCCCACCTGAACCTCATTACTCATAGTGGGCATCTCCTCCACTACCTGGGAGCCGAGCTCCACATGAACCCCAGCACTCGTAGTGGGCATCTCCTCCACTACCTGGGAGACTAGCCCCACCTGAACCTCATTACTCATAGTGGGCATCTCCTCCACTACCTGGGAGACTAGCCCCACCTGAACCTCATTACTCATAGTGGGCATCTCCTCCACTACCTGGGAGCCGAGCTCCACATGAACCCCAGCACTCGTAGTGGGCATCTCCTCCACTACCTGGGAGCCTAGCTCCACATGAACCCCCTCCTTTACCCCAGCACTCGTACTGGGCACCTCCTCCACTACCTGGGAGCCTAGCTCCACATGAACCCCCTCCTTTACCCCAGTACTCGTACTGGGCAGTTGCTCACCAGTCTGAGGAACTGGCTCTTCAGATACATCCTTACCTTCTACAACAATACTTTTCTGCTGCATAACATTTCCCTCTAATACAAGTTGCAACTCCGTGCCCTCAACACGGATAACTTGTTCCTCAGCAACAGGTGCTTGTGGCTGCTCTACCACTGTTGGCCCACCTCTCCCTACATCAGTGGGCCCAGGCATTACAATGACCACCTGCGCCTCTCCCTCTACCTTCTCCCTTTCGGGCAAACATGTCACTTATGACCAAATTTCCCACACTCAAAACACCATTGACTACCCGTACTAGCATAAGCCACATACAATCTGTTGTCATACTCCGAAGTCTGTTGTGGTGAGTCCAATAACATAAACACCTGTCGTCAAAATGACATAACCTGTTTCAAAGCCGGGTGCTTGCAACCCAACGGGACAACCTTAATTGAACTGGCGAACTTCCCAAAGCGTAATAGCTCGCGCTCCAATAGCTCATTTGGAATAAACAGCAGTACATTTGAAATCGTTACCCTTGTTGACGGAGAAAAAAGCGGCGTAACTTGAATAAACATTCCTTTAAGAAGTA